>NC_135513.1:5449177-5749177 GCF_051989575.1 Stigmatopora nigra
GGAGAAAGAAAAGTGTAGACTGCACTATTCGAGGTTTCATGCCCTTTACCTTTTCCTCTGCATAGATTTTCCCACACAAAACGGTAATGTTAATGTGGAATTAAAGTAAAAGCAAAACACAACTTTTGCATTTTTGCTCGAGTTTCTTGTTGTGTATATATGACCCATGTGTGGCAGTAATGGCCTTTGTTTTCTCTTGTAGCAAATCTCACAAAAAGTCATCTGATTTGTGTCATCTAGGTAAACCATAAACCCAGCCAAAAGTAGTTTTATGGCAGAGTTTGGATTTACAACTTTAAAATTAGTTTTTCTTTTTTTTAAATTAATGATCTCAGGGCAACTGAAGTGTGTGTGTGTGTGCGTGTCTGTCTGTTCTACTACAGAATTCATCACTTGAGCCATAATTCAATATAATTCAATTTCCCTCTGGTCCTTTGCTGGTGCGAGGTGCCCTTTTTCATTCTTTCACCCTGCTAATTTCATTTCCCCTCCACTCCATCCAAGCTCCCCAATGAAACTCCTCCCCCACTCATCTTTCTCACTGCAGTCTACTCTGCTTCTAACAACAGTAACTCTCTTTGGACCGCTTTCTTTCCAGCCTCCCTCCCTTAATATCCTAGTCAGCTTTATGATCTGCCGATCAATAATGTGTCCTTGACCTCGTTGTGAGTCCCTCTCCTCTTCCCTACGACAGGTTTATTAACCCACAACTTCTTCAATCGCCCTGCCTCGATCATCCTCGAAGGAAAAGAAATTACATGAGTCGTCTGCAAAAATCTTACTCATTAAATTCAATTTCTCTCTGAACTGATTCTGTTATGACATTCATAATTTTGCTTTTCATTAAGCCCCACTTAATTTTTGTTTTTTGGGATTTTAAGTTCGGAAAAGAAATAATTTGATGTTGAAGTCTTTTTTTCCCCCAGAATAATTGGTGTTGTATAGGATTTTTGGGGGAAATTAGCATTTATTTTTCACTGTATAAACTCATTTTTGGTCAGGTTAAAGCTACTGCATTTCTAATATAAAGAGATTTTATTCCAACATGTAGTCGAATCTTGATGCTCAGATATGACCTTCACTTTTTTTAATCCATGACTCATCTATATCGGATTAGGCAGTGTGAATGGCAACACACAATATCCACCTAATTTTTGTTTTTGGGATTTTAAGATCGGAAAAGAAATAATTTGATGTCGAAGTCTTTTTTCCCCCCAGAATAATTGGTGTTGTATAGGATTTTTTGAGGAATTTAGCATTTATTATTCACTGTATAAACTCATTTTTGGTCAGGTTAAAGCTACTGCATTTCTAATATAAAGATATTTTTTTCCAACATGTAGTCGAATCTTGATGTTCAGATATGACCTTCATTTTTTTTAATCCATGACTCATCTATATCGGATTAGGAAGTGTGAATGGCAACACACAATATTGGAATTAAGTAAAAATCTGAATTGAGCATCATGGCGCACCATGGTGTACTAAAATGTCATTCCAGTAGAGTTCAGCAACTTGAAGAACCGTCAACATTGGGCCTTTATCAGCAAAAACCACGAGAAATTTATATTCAAGCTTTAAGTGTTTGGCTTGAAAGATTAACTTATCTGAAAAACGATTTAGTTGCATTGACAGTATCATGCTGATTTATTTTTATGTGTAGTTGCAACATTCATTGTTGGATACTGACGTTTTAGACATGTTAAAATATGATTGTTTCCGGCAGCATACACGGAGTAATATCGACTGACAACTTTGTTTCTATCCACTTTTTATCCATTAGGAGACCGTTGTGAAGTTGAGAGGTTTTCAAGCCAAGTTTCCATATTTGCTACTGGTGCTCTTCTCTCAAACTCAGTGGTGTACAACTTCCTTGGACAACTTAAGTTCTACATGGACTGCTTCTATCATTCTCAAAATAAATTTATTGAGAGAAAACATAACCGAAACTGTATGCAAATCAACCAAATTGAGCATGCAAAATTTCAAACGGTTCAATACATCCGCTTGAACTGTTCTAACCCTAATTATAATATTCTACAATTTTCACTCTACTGGACTCAAAATAAAAATGGTTTTGTGATTAATGATGCTTTTTCACTTTGTTTATCCCATTTAAATTCCGTTGTTAGAGTCGTGTTGCACAATTCAGCCTTTGTTATTAATACTAAAAGTAGAAGTGCCCTGCGAAAACACGGCTGTCCACATAAACAAGATTTTGCAGTTGTGTCATGAATCTTATTGAGGTAAGTGTGAATGTGTACAATTTTTTGCTGATCCAAATTAGAGTTGTTAGACCCCAGGGTGCTTTTGTAGCTGCTCTTCAGCTTTAGTAGTGTAAGCATTATGCACAAGAAAGCACATACACACCCACGTACAAACACTGATGATTTGTGAGAGAGGTACATTGTTGCCTATGAATTCATGCCTGATGGAATATTAATTGAGTTTGAGAGAGGACATAAAAAAGCCCTCCCTGTTCATCTTACACAGGCCATTGGAGTTCAGTAGTGACATGGGAGCTTTACTCTCCTTTACTCTGGTGCATGTCCTTAAGTGAGTTGTCCAATGTGTATAAAGCCCTGTGCAAACATATGCAATGGAAATCTCTGAGTCTGACATACTTTGTGCGTTGTTAACAGAACCAGAGCGGCTGTGGATGTTTTTTTTTGGCAGATGGAAAGAAAAAAAAGTCTCGAAATAACGTCATTTTCACTTAACAGCAAGATAGTGATGCCAGTCACAGTTGCACGTGAGTGTCTGTGCATATGCTTCAAAGCTAGATTTAACACCTTAATGGTAGCACACTTAAAAGGCATGGATGGTGCTTTCAACGCCCTTAAGATGTGTTGTGTCAGCCTGTGAGAATGTGCATGGATGGCGCCGTCTGAAATGTGAAGATTTGCATGTGTGTGCATGTAAAGGTTGTCTCAGTCATCAAGGTAATTAGTGTGTAAACCTCCTCACCAGTTGGTTCAAAGAGAATTAACAAGCTTTGAGTTAATTAACATTCTCTCTCTCTCTTCTTGTTACATGTGTCTGCATATTCAACACGTGTGTTTGGGTATACACAACATCTGCGTGCAGTAACGTTTGTTTTAGTTGTGCAGCGCAGTTGGATGTGAAGTTTGTGTCCTGCTACATGCTGGTCTGCATAATGAATCAACAGGATGAGCTTTATACACACTGTAATATAACAAACTTGGTTGCCAGAACGAAAAGCAATTTCCTTTGCCTTCATGCAGAATCTGCATAACTTAAGGGTTTTGACAAGGAGGAGTAAAGATAGACAGATCACCAAAACTCGGACATAAGGAAGTCATATTTAGCATAAACTATATATTTTGGAGGAAAATAAAACTTATCGAGTTTTCTTATCTTGCCATACTACAAGATATTTGATATTCAATTAGAATTGGAAGTGATTACAATTTGCCTGCTGTAAATTTCGGGAGAATTGTGAGGAAATGTGGCACAGAAGATAAAAAAAAACATGATTTTATCAAATGCTATCACAGGGTTTCTGTTATGTTATCAATGCATGATTGCCTTTGTTACAGGCTTATTTTTCTGCTAGTGTTTTTGAAGTATGCGAGAAATAAGCCAGAGGTCGGCCGTCAATCAAGCAGACACCTGACATCCTCTTTGCAATTCCAACTGTCAGGTAGTTGATATTTTCCTAACAAAGATTGAGGGGCGGATCTTTGCATCCTAATTACTCTACCCGCTGTCTTTTAGAGTGGTGTTCATTTCCTACACACGTTTTCACTTGTTCAATGTGATTATTTCCATGGCAAAAAGTGGATCATATCTATTCACATGGGAGATTGTAAGACTCAATTAAAGGACAGATTTACCAAATACTTTGAGGAGCTTAGTAGTCCCTAAAGGGAGGAAAGACTTATTCATTGTGTGGCTCATTTGAGCCGTATTAGCAAAAATGAAAATTAGGATAATTGAAAACTTTATTAGATACAACCAAACGAGTAGGTAAACATTCATGAAATTACCACAAAAGTAATTTCAAGAATATTGTGACTCTTAAATGGCGTATTTTGGTCGCAGGACTGATTATCTACCATACTTCCTACCAGACTATGAGAAAGCTCGGTAATTCTTTTGTAAATAATTACAACAAGACTATATCATTGCACAATAGTTGAAAAAAATGAGTGTATTAAAAAGGGGCAACTTTTTCAAATGATAAATTGATTTGGGGTGTGAGCAATCAAAAACCTATTGGGATACAAAGTATCATGATATATTGTCACACCCCATACGATAAAATACTGTATCTTCAATGGGGTGACTTTACACGAACAGAAAATCATTTGAGCCAATATGTCACAAAGCTTTTTATGGGTTGATGTAATGTCTCTACAATAGCAAACTGGCTTTTGCTCTGTTAGTGTGAATTCCAATGTACACTTTTAATTTGTACTCATAACAATAGGCCTCTAATTCCTTAGTTTCTTTGAATAACTCAAATCCCCCTCGACATAAACTAGTCTTTAAGTCTTAACATTGCTTTGTTATCATCAGTTTACTTGTCTGTTTTATCACATTGCCAAAGGGGACCAAAGACAGAAAACTCACCTTTGACTTCTTTTTGATGGAGTGCATTCTCGAGCTTTGTTTTGAGATTCAGGTTTGTTCAAGAAATGGGTATACATTAATCTTTTAAAACCTTTGGCAGCATTTGTTCAAATTATGCATGAAGGACTTATAAGGAGGAGAAAAGTGAAATATGCTGACAGAAAGCATTTCACAATATGTCATTTGAATGAGGCTGACTGACAATTCATTTGAAGTTCATATATTTTATCTATACAACGTTAATTTAAATATAGATTGGTGTGTGTGTGTGTGTGTGTGTGTGTGTGTGTGTGTGCGCACGTGTTTGTGCGTCACTCTTCACAGTGACTGACGTGAAATTCCGTTACTCCTTGAGGCTTGGCTGCAAATAACATTCAATATGTGTTGTTATACTAAATGCGAGGTCAAGCGGACACGTGTCTAGAGATGTAGAAAAAGATCAAATCCATATGAGTCACATCACACAGCAGTTAAACCAAACTATAAACAAGAATCAAATGGAGATCTGATCATATACATGATCTTTTTAAAGGATTAAATGTTTTTGAAAGTATGTGTTTCCTAAGGTCCAAATATTTTGTCACATATCACATTAGTTTTGCTTAGTCGGTCAACTTTTGGACTATACACCCACGTGTTACAAGCTCACCAGTGTAAAGGTTCTTTTTAGCTATACTCGTTATTTTTGCAGAACATAGTAAATGACATGGAGCAAGTTGAAACAGCAGGTGGTAAAAAGAATATTGCTAAAAAAAACTGCAAGTGTCTGCTCCCACATGTTGATAAGCCAAGGCACCCTTGTTGCCACAACACACACTTGGCCGCCATGAAAATAGTAGAAAGACATACGTGTTGTGCACAGTTGTTTACTGGCAGGTGTGCACACCCACCCACCCGTATATTTGCAGTTTGCTGCAGCGGGACCACCTTCGCAGCTAGAGCAGTTGCCCCTTTTTTTTCCTGCTCCTGCACTTTTCCTGCCTATTGTCCTCCGATCAACATTTCTCTCCTTTTCTCCACACACATGCACTCTCTCTCTCTTTCTTTCTGCACACCTCCTCCTTCACTCCTCTCTTCTCTGTCTCTGCTTCCCTCTATTGCTCCCTGTAGGAGCAGGTGATGTAGAAGGGTGCTCAGCAGTATCTGACTATCAGGCCTGACTCTGTGAGAGGAATGATAATCACCATGCTGCACTGCAGAGAGAGGAAAAAGAAGGGGGGCGAAGGAGAGGCACAGAGGGTTGGAAGGTACGAAGAGAGGGCATGAGTTGTAGAGAAAGAGGGGGGGAGTGCGGCATAAGTACAGAAGGACTCAATAAAGACCAGAGGAATGAAATAAAGTGTGCTTGCTACTTATACCTAGTTTGGGCTATGGGCACCCATTTCACATATACCCTAATACACACCTCTCACACAAACACATACTCGTTTGTAGTACAGCAGCCTGCGAAATGAGGAAGAGCCTTAGCCTTGTGTCTGAGTGCCAGAGAACATTAACTGCAGCAGCAGCGAGGTCATCTGATCACACTGATGCAGTCTCCCTCTCTCACTGCATCTCTTTCTCTCTCCACTGCAGTAGTGCGGGCCCCTCATGCGGGCACCGCTGGTACTCCCAAACCCTTCTCCATGATAAACACCATCGCAGTGCGGTGCAGAAACCTGTAGATCACTTTCGCTTGCCTGTAGCAATTAAAGCTTAACTGCTGCCACTGGCCATTTAACTCACAATAATAGTCTAACTAGTTCCTGTACAAGTGTGTGCACGGAGGAGAGATAGCCTCTGACCTAACACATTGCTATCTACCATGGCTTTGTTACCATCAAGCTGTCCATTCTGGAATTGGCCGAACTTGCCAACTCTCCATCTGGCTTTACACACACACACGCACATACGCGCGTGCACACACACGCACACACACACCCACGCGCACGCACACACACACAACACAACACAACACAACACAACACACACACACACACACATTCCCTACACAAAAAACTGTGAAAATCACTGACTCTGTTTGCAGGCTTTTGAAATGTTTATCCCTTTGTGCAGCCCGGACCATGTATAGGGGGTTGAAAACAAAACAGCAACAAAAGCTCATGGAGTGGGATGTGAGGCCAGGCTTACCGGACAAATGCCCATGACTCAGATTAGCTTCTTTTGTTGCAGTGTTTTTCTGTGTGTGGCTCAGTCGTGATGCTCATCGCTTTCCACAGCTCATCCCACTAACAATCGTTCTCTTATAGATATCCATGACAACGTCTATTGTGGGAAAATGACGCTAACAGGATGGTGGTACACAGGCGACCCTCTGTGCGCGTGTGAGTGTATGGTCACAACCATACATATGTATGATGGCTTTCTAGTTGTGTGGACCATTAGACTCTAATTGTCCTCACGTTAGGAGTACTGCTAATGTCCATTAAGGTTGAGCTAGAGGAGGCTGGACAATAGTGTCACTGTGGAGAGGCAGTGAATGGAAGAGTAAAAGTGAGGGTGAGGATGTAGTCACACGCACATACACAAAAACACCATGCACCCTGTTGAGAGTAATTAGCAGTACTGCTGTGAACAATAGACAGCCAATAAAGGACATCAGATATCGGATTGCAAGGTCTCTATCCCTCTCCACTGCAATTGTGACTGCACACGTTTCTTTACTTCTTTGCATTCTGCCCACACTCTTTCCCATACACTCACTTTTATCTCCAACAAGCTGCTCTTGTCTTTTTGTTATTGAACACTGTCTGGTTTATCATATCTGGCCATGTCTTTCCCTTACATATTTTGCTGGCCTAGCTCACACCCGTATCAAATCGGCGCGTTGTGATGCTCAACGGGCTGAGCCAAAGAAGGGTGACGTGGCCACTCGCCACAACAAAGTGAAATCCATCTTGCCATTTCAAAATCAGTGTCACTCATGCTACAAGGTTAGACAGAGGTTGGCCTAGTATGCTGTCAGATAGTAGCAGATGGAACATTGCCCTTGCCCCCTCAAAGACAGCACATTACAATTTAGAAATGTGCATAGAGATATAAGAGGAACTAAGTGTCATACAGTTAATACTTCGTCCTGTAGATTTCCCAGTAATACCATGTCATTTTAACAATTACATGAATAGAGACTGAATTTTGCAGTAAACTCCACACTGGAAGACTGGAGCCCAAAGATGAACAATTGTTCTCAGCACTCAGAGTTTGATGTAAATATAAATAAAATAAAACAAATACGTGCCTCACTGAAAAATATTCTACACAGGGGGTTGAGCAATTTTTTTTAACACAACTGAACATTTTGCAGGTCATACGTGACTATAATGGTTACAAATGTGTTGAAATAATTAATATTGATCACCCTTTTTATGTCACAAATATTGGCAATTTATAAGCAGTGTATATACTTTTAACAATGCCATGTATGCTTAAGTGATGAAATATGTTAAAGTAGCAATGAGCACATACTATAAAGTGAAAATTGAAATTTAACCATTAGCAAACAGATGTACTTTTGAGTGTGTTTCATCTAATTTGAACTTTCAAATATGTTACAGGGTGGCTAAAACTGGGCCATAGGCCGTAAGTGGCTTGGGGCTTGCAGGTTGCACACCACTGACTTAAGTAAAGCCCTCTCTGCCCTTTTGTGACGGAAAGAGTGGCACACAAATGGCCTTGGGAGCACATCGGCCAACGTCTTAACAATAGTCGCAGTGTGTGTGAGTGACACTGAGTGGCTTGGGGGACACAGAGAGGGCGTTATATTGGCCAGACAGCACACACACACATGCACACACACGCACCCACATGCACGCACACACACACACACACACACCCACATAAACATGAGTTTGCGCAGTTTAAGGACAGTGCACTCTTTCTCTCCCACTGCACAATTTCTCATTCGCTCTCTCTCCTTGACGCAGAGAAACTCAATCATTCTCACACTCTGACTCCTTTGACGCAGAGGAAGAATGGAACAGAAGTGCACCCTCACTCTTTCTTTCCGTGTGTGTGTGTGTGAGTGTGTGTGTGCAGTCTGCATAATTAATATAGCTTTCAACTTCTTTGAGCTATGAAATATGCTTTTGGTATGCAAACAGACTTCTTGCATGCGCGTGTGTCCATTGATGTGTGTTGATGTGTATTGTGGTTCGCGTGCATGTGCCATTCGATACACCAGAGACAGCCGGGCCATCGAACAGAAGAGGAAGAAGGAAAAGAGGCGAGTTAATGAGAAGGCAGGGAAGGATTCAGCCTTGCCCATCAATATCCTTACATCACACGTTTCTGCTTCGGGACCAGTTTCGCTATTGACTTTGAAAAAAACAGTTGGGCATTAAGAAATTACGTCTGTCGTTGCATCCTTTTGCCACGCTAGCCTGAATAATATGCACATTTTGGCATTACGAAATAATACTTAAAATGCAAATGTACCCCACAGCCTGTATAAATATGTTTGTCACAAATGGATACTATATGTACACCACAAACTGATGATATATTCTTAATAATCATTCGTGCTTCATCATAATCTACAGGTTGTTGGTAGGAATTAGCCATTTCTCCATAGTTAATATAGATTTGCATGCCATTTTTATGTGCGAAGGTTGAACACTGCCATTAAGATTAAATTGTGCACATTGATTTACAACAAGCTCTTTGGGTCGTAGTCATCAATCAGAGTAAGCTATTATTGAAAGTGAATTTAAATAGAAAGTTTATATCAGAACATATATTTATTTTTTTAGCAGGTAAGCTGCCTGCTGTGTTGTCCTACAAAGACATTAATTATCACTGCGATAGCATTTTACTGTGCAGCAAATACTGCTTATCAAAAATAAGGAATATAATTATTAATAAAAATTGCCATCAAATAAACGAAATAACTCGGATTTAAGTTGTGGTTGGTAGAGTGGTTAGAACGTAACAGTTTTGACCCATAAAATATTTTGCAATATCCTGTTGATTTAGAGAAAATAGTTTTTCAGCTTGATACAATTTTATGAGGATGAAAAATAGAGAGGGCATTCAGTTTACTTTTATTAGTACTTCTATTCATTCATCACGAGTCTTTGTCCTGTATCCTCTTGATAATCTAAGTTGTGGAATTGTTGAAATTGTGGTAGCGGCTCACTCTGAGATATTCAAAATTGGAAATTGATTTTCAGCACAAGACGCGAGCTTCACCGGGCTGCAGAATGTTGGCTGCATTTCCAGCAATAATTTAATTGGAAGGATATCTATACCTCCCTACCAACACCACTGTTGGCACTGGTGACTTTTAATTTCAGATCAATTTTGCTGTGTTGCTGAACATGTAGTACCAATCATTCATGAGCGTTACATGTATGTATTTCTATCAAATGGTGATTCTCACATCTAGTAAACAGTCTCTACATCAGGGGTGGCCAAGTCCGGTTCTCAAGAACCCCTATCTGGTCTGTTTTCCATATCTCCCTCCACCAACACACCTGAATCAAATAATCTGGATCGGTACCAAGTTCTGGACAGCTTGCGGATGAATTGATCATTTGATTTGGGTGTGGTAGAGGAGGGAAATATGCGAAACAGACTGGTTAGGGGCTTTCGAGGACCAGACTTGTCCACCCCCTGCCCTAAATAGTACTTTTTCCAATTACTAGTGCTAATTTTTTGTGTAAGGGAGTAGAAACAAAGCTTGCTCTGGGTCTCATACATGGTTACTATAAAAATAGTCAGCCGTAATTTTCCCAGGGTGAAATGTCTAAGTAAATTGTTGCCCTGCATTTGTATCCAAGCTGTCTAAACTAATTCTGTGAGGAGTCATTATATTGGCGACTACACAACACATACAGTAGAGCTACTGGGTGCCAAGGAATGATTGCGAAAAAGCCCATGGCTGTTCATTCAGCAGTAAATGTCATCGTTTTTGTTTGGAATCAAGTCAAGTGTTTCCCTGGATCATGTCAATTTTGTAAAACATAACACTCAAAGATGTGATGCTGTAATATCTGGCAGCAGTGCTTTTGTAACAGAAATTCAAATTGTTGTTCTTTGATATGTTGTGGACGTTTTCAACTGTGAAATGTTGCATTATAAAGAGCATATGTATACACTCAGCAGCGCCCTTTTTTTTAGTTAGAAGCGAGTTTCTGATACATTGACGGTAGCGTGATATGCAGAAGGGGTTGAGTAAATTTCAATACAACTCTAAATAACAGAATTTAGATTAAACTTGTAAGTTAATGAATTACAAGCAATGTTCCCTCAAATTTTTCATATATCTCGGCATACAGACAACCTGTCTGAGCACACTGATGACCACTGTGAGCAACATTAGGTCTCGCTATGGCCACACACTACCCAATAATGACCTAGTCAAAATAAAATTTAATGATTTATATCCATAAATAAAACATCTTAAAATCTGACAACAATATGCACAAATCTAACTTACTTTTGACCTTTATTTTTTTACGTCTGTCCTTCTCACTTCTCATTCTCTTTCAAATGACTTCTGATGAATGCGTTGCTTGAGGTAGTCCAGGTTCCCATTAGTCCATATTTTTCCATCAGAAAACAGTAATCAATAATTTGGTCACACATGAAGGTGTTGTTGGTTGCTTTATGGTTGTGGTTTCCTGCAAGTGTGACTGTCTAAATCTTAAAAGTGGATACGTACAGTACTTGCGAAAGAAAAATATCTCACAAAGATGTAGAGGTGAAATAATTATTCACATTTTTTCTCGACAGAAGGCTGCCCTGCTTGGGCTTTGCCGGATTTAAAAGCATTGTCGTCAGCAGCGGCTAGCATTAAAAACGCTCTTACAAATCACATTCTAATCAAAGTCGGCTCTTTTTAACAGCCGTGAATGCTTTCATGTTAACACTGCATCACAGCCGCTTCTTTATTCAGGCTTTAAAAAAGGGCTGACCAGTCAGCCCGCATGTGTGTGTGGGGCATTACCAGTAAACATTCAACAACTATCCTCCCTTCTGATCTTACTCTGTGTGATACCGTCAGAGAATCGTGCAATAAAGTGTTTGTGTGTCTGTACCCATACATCAGGTATAGCATTTTAGTCTGTCGAGTATTCTTTCATCCACACGATTAAAGGTTGCTGTTTCATCCACATAAAAACCCCTCAGGATCTCTAATTTGGCTAGTACATTTGCATGACTTTGATTAAAACATGTTTGTGTTATATCTTCACATCTGATATTCAATAAGACCGTGGTGTTTTTTTGTTGTTGTTTTGGTTGGTTTCATTTCCCCGTTTTTACCTTAAGGGCTGTAAGTGGCTATCTACATAATAGCTGTATGTATTTGCAAAACAAGAGAACAGAGACTTTTTAAATAATGCACAAGTGATTTGCTCCGTTGCAGTGTTGACCCATTAAGTATCAACTTTGCTATAATACTGTGAGATTGGTCTGCTGAACTGACGCCAAGTTGTTGTTAAATGCCCCAGAGATCAGTTGCTTTTGGCAAAAGACTAATAATGTAATAGTAAGATGTGATGTAAAAAAAAAATAGTGGTTAATAGATTTCTACAGAATTGCCATGGTGCTCTCCACCTTCCATGAACATATAGAGATTTCTACCCTCTACCGAGTTGCTTGTTCAGTGATAAAAATTAGCTTTTTAAACAAAAAAAACATACTCCAAATGTGTTTCATAAGTATGGAAAGGATAAGAAAACGCTTTTGTGCATCACTTTTTCCGGAAGAATAATTAGTAAGTAGTAAGCAGGCTCAGATTATTCTTGTCAGGGTCGCGGGGTGCTGTAGCCTATTCCGGCTGACTCCAGGTCATTCTAGGACACACATAGGAACAGACAACCATTCGCACTCAGAATCACACCGCCTTAGAGTGGGAATCGATCCCAAGTTGCCAACACCGAAGTCAGGAGAAAGAACCACTGCACCATCAGTCGTCGCAAATTAATAGTGTAGCACAATTCAAAACAAGGTCATTTAGAGTTCTCTATATTACATTAAATGAGCAAGACACAATTAAAAAAAAAATAAAAACATAAATAAAAGGATGCATAAAAGCCACATTAGTTTATATGCCTGGTCTACTCATTCCCTGGATACCATAATAAACAGAGCGGGGCAAAAAGAAAATCCACTTATAAATGAATGCTTACATAGATTAAGAAAGGCATGGGTCAATATTAATATTTGGAACATCACTGCGGGGAGCAGCCGGCCGACTCATATTTATATAACCTCGAAACTGTAGGTAGAAAGTGTTTTTATTCTATCGTCGACCGTGCCCGCCCCTTTGGACTAACCTTAAACCCACATTCTTCATTTCAATCTTTCTCCAGGATATTTTTGTTCCTTCTGTACCAACCACTCATTGCAATGACACATCATATTTTTTCCCTTCACATCGTCTTATTTCATCTCTTCTACCGGCATAGCTCTACTGCATCACTCTTCTCTCTCAGTCATCGCCAAAGAGCAACAATCCCATGTGTCTTTACTCAACAGTTTCTGTTTTCATCCCACACCTCCACTGCTCTTCTTCTATCTCCATTTTGATCTTGTGATTTATCTAGTATTTACGCCAAACAATCCTAAAACATATGGCTACATTAGACCCGGGGCTCCATGCACTTTGGTCTAAGGAGCTTTCCTATTGCAAAGTCTTTTTACACTCACACTGCATCGAATAAGTCAATATATAGTAAGTCGATATCTAGTGATAAATGAGCTCTTGTTCGCCAGTAAAAATATAGTTTAACTTGAATTATTTTTTATTTCCCATGTTCCCACTAAGGCCTTTTCTTTAGTTCTGTCATTGCATGAAAGAAATGAAGGTAAAGTGGGGCTGACTTAAAGGATAAACCTAAAAAATGAAGTGTGTGTGTGTGGGTGGATTGTTAGGAACCATTTGGTATATATAAGACTCTATTAAGTTCTATTAAAAAAAAGTCAACGTCATTATAAAAACAGGTTTTAAAAAGATGGCTCCAGTTATCCAGATGGATGGAAATAAAAGAAATCAACATACTCTGAGGGAACAGAGAAATCAATCAAAAGAAAGACAGACGGTGGATGATGTGTGTGTGTGCACATATGTTGGTGTGGGTGCGTGTTAGTGGCAGAAGGAGGGTGGGGTGGTTGGATTGGAGGGACAGTTTTTACTGGCTGATTTACAGAATGCTGTGTTCAGAAGCAGAGAGTGCAGGTGTACAGTTTATGGAACAGCCAGTCACTCTTCACACACTGCTTGAAAAATAGACTTTACCAGACCATTTTCAAAAATAGCCCCTTTGTGTACAGATGGTCCTGTAGTGCAAATGCAATACACGATTCAACTCTTGTGCTATCTGTAGTGTATGCTTAACAATTTCTGTCACCGTTTTGATCGCACTTTCTAAGTGAGCTAAATAGTTCCTCTCATTTTTCCCTCTTTTTGCAAGTTCATTTAACTCTCTAGAATAGATAAGTATAGTATCGCAATTGACAGCGATAGATGACAAAACCCATTTTAACCAGGAGTGGCGGCAGTGATAATTCACCCAGTAAAAAAGCTCTTTGGCAGCCAATGTGTTAAAGATAGTATATGAATATTATAAGGAAAAATTACAATTTCACTGCTACGTGAACACGTTATACGTATATGCATCAATCACATCTAATAATTCAGTTTTAAGATACTTAAAAGGTCAAGGTCAGTCCTCAATTCCCACAATTTAACAACTGTCGGGTGTTATCAGCAACAAAATGTACGCACACTGGATTGTGCAAGCGTCTTGTCAATCACACTTGAGTAATTAGTATCCCTCAGTGAATTGCACAAATTCTCAGGTTCTAAAAATGTTCTTTAAAAGGAAATTTGGTGAACACAGTTTCAACAATTGCCAAAATATTTTCACACAACAGTATGCTGGGGATAGATGTGATAAATAACAGCTAATTTCTTTGGGGAAATGTGTGATTTTGTTTAATCCTGCTATCAAGTAACATGAACTTGGGTTAGAAATAATCGGTATTCTTTCCATCACAACTTAATAGTCGAAAGGCAATAATAAAAATCTTTCCCTCAGAGGCCAATAAACTCCATCCCGATCCAACATTCTGGCAGGGTCAAGATACACACTACCACATGAGTCGCATTAATTTTGATTCGAAACCATCAGACATGCTGGTGTAGTTCATTCTCAAATGGTTTAGTTCAATTTAAAATTAATTTGTTAAAGCTGAATCAAAACAAACACTTAATTCATGGGATACATTTGGGTAGGGGTTTAATAGCAGTCTCGGACCAGCATGTTTTTTTTTTTTTATTATTTGGGTTTTACTGTGAAGAAAAGTGTCTTTTGTTTAGCGCTATCGGACAATGTTATTTAACCCCCCAGACAGCCATTACAATAATACTATAAGGCACAAAAGCTGAATTCCGAGTTGCATTGTAAAGCTGAGGACCTTGTAGAAAGCAAATAAAAGGCAGCATCTTAGTGTGGATTCTTTTGTGTATCCCACTGTACGCAAGTATGTACTGTATGCATACGCATGTGTGTTTCCGTCCAGAGGGAATGCAAGTAGAAACTGATGTAAGAGCTGGAAAACTTTTTTATCATGACTTGTGTGTCATCACATTCCTATCAGAGCTTGTGGTGCAGGGGGAGTATGTGCATAAGAAATGGATTTGTGTAATTATACATCATTATGTACTCATAAAAGCATGGCTTCACTGAGCTGCTCTCTTGGTGTCTGTTTGTGTTGCAATCACACATCTTAGGGAGTCTGCAGCACGTATCCCATGCCCCAGCTTGTCTGTGAGTGTGAGTGACCTTCCCGCATTCTTGCCATTTTCTCACAGAACTTGAAACAAAGGCCAAGGAGAAGAATTGCTAACACAGTGACATTATCAGCATGTGTGTTTTATCTGGTGTGCTCAACAGACTAGACAGTAATGCAACTTGCAATCGCATTCCAACCTTAGGGTGACCTTGATATGCTAGGAGAAAAACACTTTTGTGGCTCTGACTTTTGTAAGGCTTCTAATTTCCTTTTTAGGCTTTGTCTTCGAGACACAACACACCTATTGTGACTAAATGTCATATATAGTAGGGATTTATGACTGACATCCATTCTGTGAAGATTTTAAAGTAGCCCTAACCCTTACCTAAATACCTCAATAAAACCTTTTGAGGTTTAATCCTTATATCCTGTGGAGGACATGCGGATTTACATGATGTGTGTGGAGAAGAAGCACAGCAGTAGCACTCAATCTCTTTCTAAAATAGAGAGCCATGGCAACTTCTGCAGTTAGACTCATGCAGATTATAATGGACAATGGAGTACCCGTCATGGAGAAAAGTATTGGGAATACGCTAAATTTCTAAATAAGGGATGGGCTGCTTACAAGGGCAGTAGTCTACAAAGTACCCATAAGCACATGACCTAAACTAACAAATGTCTCAGCGTACTGGTAACATGTCAACTGAGCATTTACGTGTGCAGATTCTGCTTTGATTCATAACTATATAGTAGAGATCATCCCAAACTGACTGACACCTTTTTGTTTATTTACCTTAAATTAGAATCTTATACAGCAGAGATTAATTAACGCGTCTGCCTCACTATAGTAATTAAAACAAAGATGAGTTTCTACAAAATGTTCATTACTACAAAATGAAAACAATAAATGTTATCATTTTGAATTAGAAGACAAACAACACCAACTGTTCAAGGCAAAAAAAGGTACTTCATCCTTGTTGCTGACAATAGTTTTTGTTATAAAAAAAATACATCAATGCGCAGGAGTAACTCTTTACTTAGAACAATATAACTGTGTGCAGGCATCTGTCAACCTCAAATATTCCCTTGTGTTTCTTTATGAGTCAATTATAAATCAATATTCTCAAGGCGCTGAACAAAAACAAGCATCTGGATCCATTTGAACTTTTCAACTTTTCCTTCCAATCCTCTCCCACTCTTATGGCTCAGGTTCCCACCATGATGTCCACTGACTACACCAACACCACCACCACCCTCCCCACCTCACATCTTTTGTCTCCAGGTCACTACATCCATGTGTTTTAATGGGTGATCTACAGTTTGTTTGCCTTGTCCTACTTACCTTTCGCTTGCTCATAACTTTCCGCCTTCCCACCTAGCGCTCCCCTTCCGGTGTGTACGGCCGAGTGCGTGCTCTGAACTTACTGTGACTTTAATGAATGTGTCAGTGTTTTGGTATCATCCTGACAGGGGGTTACGGGTCGGTTATGGCGGCTGTGGTACAGCTAGAGAGACGACAGGGACAGGAGCGGCTTGTGCGCTTCCCGCTTACATGGCTGACAGCGCCTTCACCCCTATGTCCTTAATGCAGGCGGCTGTGCGGATGTGCTCAAGTGACGTGCCGGTCCGGGTGTCAGTCCATGACAGACGCTCATCATATTTAATCCTGAGGGGATTTCGCAGAAATGAAAAGCTGCTTTTCAATTTCATAATCCTTTAGACCTAATCGCTTCACCCACATCCGTCCATACAGTCCAATTAGACGAACAAGACTGTCCGGATTATTCGGGGCAAACTCAGCTTTGTAGTTTGTCCTTGGCCTGTGTAATCATAGAGGGGCCTGATGTGGTGAGAAATGAGGATGACCTTCAGTTTTGTCATCTAAGAAGCTAAAAACTGCAATGTCAACCCACCTGCAGTCTTGGCCTTGTTAATGGGCCATTGATTAGTCTCTAGGTGTGCATGCATGTGGATGGGGCGGGAGGGGGTTCTCGCCGGTTCAATAGTGCCTTTGTGGCACTCTCAACCAATGAACTCAATCTGACTTAGAAATTGCTCACTACAGTAAAAGTAGTGAAAACGCTGAGTCCATGTATTTGAGGTCAGCGCAGGCCGAAGGACAACACAAAGGTAGCCTGCCCACGCATATGGCAAGTACAGCGGGGGACCATGACAAGCGACAAAGGTGAAAGTCGAACTAGAGGTAAAATGGGAGAAAAAAGTGCAGCGTCTGCGTGAAAAGTATTCATCCTGGTTACATTACACAGTACCATATAATGTTATGTATTATCCCCACAAATAAGTACCAAAGAGAACTGCAAATGAATGAATGAATGGACATATCTAAGAATGGA
The DNA here is from genome assembly GCF_051989575.1 of Stigmatopora nigra. NCBI lineage: Eukaryota > Metazoa > Chordata > Actinopteri > Syngnathiformes > Syngnathidae > Stigmatopora > Stigmatopora nigra. The sequence goes on from NC_135513.1 coordinate 5,466,868, forward strand.
TCACGGCTATTAGCCAGGAAAAATGGTTGGGTGATGGTGTGCATGTGTGGTTGGGCGTATGTGTGTGGTGCCAGAGGTTTGAGGGCAAAACGAGGCCACTTTGCCCATATTGACTGCATTGCCATCTGACCGCTGTGATCATTAATGTGTTCTGATGCCACCGGGTATCCTGATGACCCACATCTCAGCAGTCTACTCTCGCTCTTTGGCTACAAGCCAAACCAGTCCCTCCCTCTCGCATTCTCTTTCTCCCTCAATCTCCCCCTTGCTCCACTTGCCTGGAAGCTATTATCCATTTTTTATTCTTAATGAAATGTATTTGGAAATAAAAAATGAGATGCAAATAGCAGGCAAAAACAGTAACTAACTATCCAGTCATTCATTTGTTAAGTGGTATTAAAATATTTAAATCACATGGTAGGATCATTTGACACTAAGCCATTAGGACCACCCGCAAAAATTACTATATATTAACCACAAGAGTAGATTCAAGAGAGATACATTTCTCAGTTTTGAATTTTAATTCCATTTGTATTATATTTTTAGGGGGTGGTTGTACTCGTAAGTGTAGCATTCTGTCGCTAAATGACAGAAGCTATTTCCTCAATATCTACCAATAGTTACAAAAAAACTCTGCATTCCAAGAAACTAATATAGACAGAGAGAGATAGAGAGAGAGAGAGAGAGAGAGAGAGAGAGGTTGAAATTTGCACACTGACGACAATGCTCTATGTGAAATAATAGTTAATTATTTTTCATGAATTGACCAGGCCGGCGTGCTCAAACGACTTTTGACTGCAAGCTTGTGTGTTGTAATGCGATTGTATTATTATGTCTGGTTGATATAATGGAGGCTTGTCATTATTGTTGCTATGTCTCATTAGTGAAACTGGTAGAGCCATTGTGGGCATCTCTGGCAAAAGTAAAGTAAAATCTAATATGTAGAATAAACAGGAAAAATATCTAATGAATGGTGTAGCCCAAATCAGCGCAGATAGAATATTAAAAGTGACTTGTAACAAATCTACTTGGAAAACGTATGGTCAAGAAGTTACTCAAGTTACATGTAACAGGGTAAATGGAAACTCTCTCTCTGTCTCTGGTAATGGTGCCCTTGACATTCATCCTCAGTTCATCTTTTAATAGGTGTTTGTTCCAGATGCAACTCAATTTGCTCCAGATGTTAAAATTGAAATTGTACATTCAGAAGCATGGCAGGGACAAATGAATAGCACAAGAATGGTGCCTCTGGCTCACGCGCTTTCCTGGTATTTAAAAGAATAACAGGTCAATGATTGGGATGCCGCAGTTTTTATTCAGATGCAATGCAGCATCTCATCCAGGAAGCCCAATTTTTTTTTTCAGTGGTTTCGACCATTATTTCCCTTCTTATTTGAAGCTCCCCAGTGGCTCTTATAGGCTGACATTATATTATACATTTTTTTCCTTTACAGATTATTGTTTTTGCTGACCCATGAAAGTAACTCTGGGATAGAAACGTCTTCCCATCTTTCTTAATTCATGTCCTTGCTTTCCTATAATTTTTTTCACTCCTTCTGTGCTTCCACTCTGTAATCTATCTGTCAGCAACCCAGCTTCCTACATTAGGCTTACATTCAGCACCTTTCTGTCCCAGAGACTAGTGCTGCCTTACATTCACATATAAAATTCATTTGAATTAAGTAGTCCCAAAAGAAAAAAAATCCGACCCTCACCAACACAAACCCACATGTAGAAGTGGTTTGTGTTTACAAATTTAGATTCGTACAAGCATCAGTTGAGTGTGAGAAATTTTGGAGGAAGACTTGGATCTAAGGGGTACAACCTAGCCTGCTGCAGAGGAGTTAATTACCCCGTATGGTGAATAATTCATTACATTGTCAGTTTGAGTATCTGCGTATCCCTTAATATGTGTTGGCATGTTTTGAATGCACGTAAGCATGAAGACCAGAACTCTCCCAGTAAGCATTTTCTTACCCTGGGAAAGGCAGATTAAGAGGATTGACTTCGTAATGGATTAACCTCAGAAGTGTGTGTACATTATTTTGTGTGCGCTTTTGCATTTGCGTGTATGTGTGTGTATGTGTCTGCATTGAGCAGGATCAGCGGGTCCTGTGTATGAATTGATTAGCCCAACAAGCTCCTCTGGTTCTCTTTTAATGACCACGTCAGCACTTTTTCCACTATGGGGAGGATAAATGTTGAGCCGCCAGTTACACAAGCAAGACGCTACCCCTTTAAGATGGCTAAGCTGTCACTCAATCATCACTCAGTGCAGTACTCCCCCTTGGACTGCCGAAACCACGCTGTGTCAGTGCATCGAAGTTGATAGATGAAGCATATGTGTGTTACTATAGATGGACTGAGCTGATCTTGATGAAGTATTCATATGCCAGATGGACTGCCTTTTAGTTGCAACATCCTCTAAACAGACATGGCACTACTTTTTTAATAGCTTTGCACCTGCAACAGTCCAGGAATGCACATTTATGATAATATATACACATTTATTTCTTTTTAACAAGCGTTTGACAGAACAAATTGATGCACAATATAACCAATTAGCCTGTTGGAGACAACTATGCGCCCACTCCTGCGACAGTTCACCCTGTGAACACGTCGGAGTTTTATACAAACAAAAACACCCAGATTTACACAGTCCAGTGGGGGGTTGCCTTTGCATCCCTTTTGTCAGATCCCGCCAATATATGATGTTAAAAGCACACACACATTTGGACAGCGGGGTACCCACACATGGCTCAAAGGCTTAGGATTTTGAAATAATTCTGTGTGTGTCTGCGCACACACTGGAAGCTATTTTGCAGAGATAAAACGGTATTTAGATGTGAGCTGTGGAGTGTGTGGTACACCATGTCGGCTGATGTGTAAATGAGAAGACGTGTGAGTGAGGGAGGAGGCGACAGCGATCAGGGGGTGTCAAGCAGACAAAGTACATGACAGCTAGACACAAAGTGGTGGTTTAGTGTCAATGGTTAGCATCGGTTTGACTTTAAACAATAAAGGGGGAACTTTGTCAAAGCAAATTAGTAGAAATGTAATTTAAGTGACCTTTCGGTGTTCTACCTGTTTGTTGTACTTGTTGCCAGTCTGGCATCCATATTCTGAGCACTGGTCTGATCCCAGTGACATGGCGTCTCCATTTCCACTGCCTCCACTGCTGCAGCTGCTGGAGCCGGCGCTCCCGACGCAGACCCCGCTGCCAACAAATGTGTTGGAGGGTGGCAGTTCCTGAACTGCCTGATGTTTCTTTCCTTCAGCTGGAGGGGAGTGTGGTTGGAGGTTGACTGCTGGGAGAGGTGAGCTGGACTTGTAGTGCCTGGCCAAATCCGGGCTTGACTGGTGCCGTCTGCCACCACCCATCCGTGGGCTTCCGGGGTCACCGTCTACAGCGCAGTAGCGGGCCGCCAGACGCTCACTTGCGCCACTGATATCTTCCTCTTCATCATCATTGGCATGGCGGCGAAGTCCGTTCACAGTGACAATACCACTGTAGAGTGACCTGTCCGACTTGCCAGCTCCAGCTGCTGCGCCACCACCATTACGCTTGTCCCGTCGAGGTTTCCGGCCTCGGTCTGATCCGCTGCCACGACCAACCTGTGGTTGAGCCCCTGATGGACTGAAGAAATCTTCTTCTGGCTCTTTCTTGCCAGCCTCATAACCATTTTTGCCTTGAACGCCACATTGCCTTGCTGTGACTACTAGGAGGATGACCAGGATGACAGCTGCAGCTCCTGCCAGGACACCAATAGCGACGCTGAGACGCTGTTTACCTAATGCACGATCACTGTCTGGATCCCCTGCAATGTCCAGTGATAGTGGAGCAAGTAAGCTTCTGCTTACCTGTAATGAAAGGAACAAGAAATTGGCATCGTGTTAGAAGGGTGAATCGAAAATCAAGGTCCAAATCAATATATTTATTCTCTGCAAACTTTCTAACCTGAATTAGAATAAGATTCCTACAGCCTGAACTAAAAATGAGTAAATCAACCAGCTCTTTCACATACAGGCCATACACAAAGCAATTTGAATAAAAAGTGGTTCCTTAAACATCGAATCACTTTCCCTGACTAAAAAAGTCAATTACTATGGCTTTCATGATCTTTATCTGTTAAATTACAGGAAATTATATCAATCAGTCACCCCCCCCAAAGTAATATCTGATATTTTACTTTCTAAAATACAGGAGCTGGAAAATACAAAGCATTGTGCTGCACCTTCTATTGTGCCTGCTTTGACTATAGAGAGAAGTTAAAAATGTCATAGATTAAGAAAAAAAAGGAAGAATGCTGTTACTGTATATGAAAATGTAGTGAGATTAGTATTTCTCTAAGTTTTAAAGAAGGAAAGTTAAATGCCTGTGACTGTCAATCTGACAACATCTATTTCGAACAGGTGAGAATTTCTCACCTAGGTTCTCACCTGTTTGAACTTCTCCCTTCTAGGCAAAGATACAGGTGATTAAGAAACAAAAAAGGAGCCTGGGGTACTGTTTCTTGTCGAAACATGATACCTTCCTCATAACACAAAGTCCCAATTTAACCTATTTTCCTTATTGCCTGAACCGAGCAGAACTGCTAAAAATACATTTTATTAACTCCACTTTGTGTAATACATATATTTTTTACATATTTGTATTCAGTTTAAATCTCAATACCCAAGCCTACTTCCTGCACTATTTTATCTAGTCCGTAAAGAGCATTTCAATTTCGTTGTACAAAAGCGCATTGACAAAAGGCCTCAGAAGAGTGGTGGAATGCTACTTAATACATTGCATTGGATTTTTTTTTTTTAAATTCAGGCAGAGATTTACTATGGAACAGATTTCAATTGCCATCATTTTAAACGGGAAAAACTCTAAAAGCAAAACTAATAAGAGGTTGATCTGCTTTAAGAAGTATTCATTATTAGAGAAACTACAGGACTACAGCAAAAACATTTAAACTGAGTTGTTTGACATAATATTCAACACATTCCACTATGTAACAGACACTCATAATACACTATAGCTAAGAGGTTAAAAATAATGCATTGCTATGGTGTGGACAAGACATTGTGATTGCCACTTAAATTTGTCGCCAAAACAGAATTCCACACAGAACATTACACTTGTGTGCCACCAGATATAACCACTTAAGCCACAGGGCTCCCAAGAGATTATTAATATTATTTTTAAAAATCTTTTATTACCAAAGAGCATCTTCATCTAAATTAAACCCATCACTGTGTCGTATGTGCTCAGTTGGCCGAGATATACTCAGACTATATAATTTAATCGTAATGTCACTTAAACTAGATGTTGATGGACATTTGAACGTGTAAAGTCCAAGGTTTTGCGGTGAAAACATAAGTATCAATCCATAAAAAAGGACACAAAACACATAAATGGAAGAAAATGACTGCATCCCCATTACATGAGCTGTCTCTTTAACAGACAAAGCTGGTATTGTGAAGGAAAGTGTGGGAGTGGATTTATGATGGATTTGTTATCCTTATTTTTCCATGGAGATTTATAAGGATAGTGATGTGTAAGGCTCCAATACATTCCGGCTGTTTATGGGAGTCTGTTTGACTCATTATGTTTAACACTTAAAACATGATTTAATGATGAGTATTACTTTCCAGTTACAGTATCATTTCCACAGAGATCAATGAGAATACATAACCTACATTTTGTAATAAAAGTGTTGCTTCTTGATGGACTTTTTCTCAGTGCATGACAATGGCCTTTTAGTCAATATATCCTTTAAAAAGCTATCCTAAAACTGTTTTTTTTCACGGGCAACTGAAACAGAAACGAGGGCTTATATGTATGTCAGCACTTACATTGCTCCACAGTGTAATCTGACTGTTTGTTAGACACCTCATTACGTTGCCCTGACATGACTCTCAAAGCTCATGTGACAATTTTTTCTCTCTTGTCAAGGCTGGAAATTATATACTCAAGTAATCCCAGCAAAATTATGGTGGCATTCTAATAAAACTTTTCATGAATGAATTGAAGAAAAAGCGAGGATTAAGGTAAGCGGGGGGTCATGATTTTGCAGTACAAAAAATAAAAAATAAACATTCAGATCACCGATCCAGCTACTATGACCATAATACTGATCAAAATTCAAATACAGATCTCATTTGTAGCTGCGTGCATTCGCAACAGAGCTTGCAGTTCGGAGGTGTGAGCCATTATAATTAATTCATCACTTAATTATCCAGGTGGGGATTGTGTGAAGTGTCGAACCTTTGACAAGGCAAGTGTCAAGTACTACTTCTTTTAATGATGAAGGATAAAGAACCCTTACATCAACGTGTTTATACAGAGTTGCGAACCAAAAATACGTTTTTTTAACCACACACAGTGGCGTAAAAATACTTATTAAATCTTAAAATGACAAGAATAATATTTTTTTATGAAATAAAATGTAAATTCTTTCATTTACTTTTTATTGAATAAAAATAAGAGACTAAATGTGACACTCGCCATATCATCCATTCATTCAGAATAAAGGATATGCTTATTCTCTACATAAATATCTGTAAAAAATACTATAGCTTACTTAGGTTGTATAACAGTAAAAATATCTAACATAACCAGCTCAACATCACCATTGTTGCTAATTAACCAACACCAACTGTGCCGGTTAAAAAAAAAAGACCAATTTCCTGACATGATGCTGGGGCATATTTCCTGACTAATTACATCGGGCATCTTATTTGCCACTCAGTATGGCTTCAGTATGAGGTAGAGGTTTTAGCTCTTGACTGAATTTTACTCCATTACTTCAAAAAAGTCCCTCCCTACAACCATACTAAACTATGTCTATGGTAATAAAAGACACCATTCATACAAGCTTGGACACAGTTTAGCCTTTTGTTGGACTCAATGGTCCAAGTCACTTAGGCCCATTGTTTTTGATGCCACTTGTCAGCACTATTGTCACAACACTTAACAAATGTTCTGTTGTAATAGCCATTAAAGGTCTTTTGTTTTCCAATTTGGCCTCATAAATCTACTCATAAGTAAGAATTTTATCATTTTAAGGATGACTACTGAACACCCAGTGCTATGCCTTACATCTTCACTAAATTGTTGGCTTACAATATTTTTTATGGATGCAAAATTGTCTACAGAGGTGAGTTAAAAAATAAAAATCCCAGCATATAAAAAAATCAATGAGAAATCCTATGCAATCCACCTTCAGGTCATTTGTTAATTCATACATTGACAGACGAAGAACCATTTAAGCAGAGATCCAGAGATCTGCTTTAGGGGATATTAAGCTAGAATCTGTGGTCTGTTTATCCATCTGCTGAAAATGGGCACATGGATGCACATACAATGTGAATGAGAAAATGACGATTGATTAATTATTAATCCATTCAATTTCAGAGCCGCTCATCATCACAAGGGTCACAGGGGGTCCTGGAGCCTATCCCAGCTGACTTTGGGTACCAAACGGGGGCCACCCTGAATTGGTGGCCAGCCAATTGGAAGGCACGAGGAGAAGGACAACCATTCATGCTCACGCTCTTAACTAGGGGCAATTTTGAGTGTTCAATAGGCCCACCATGCATCTTTTTTAGGTGGTATTGTCCTAATTCAGAACATCTAATCAATCACATGAAATTTCTCCAAAATATTCAATTGGGAACATTCATACAAATGCCTATTGCTAACAGGGAGTGTCCTTTTCCTTTCAAATGTTTTTTTGCCATTTTAGTTCCTCACTATTCACATGTATGTATGTACATGACGTATGTACATTGGAAGACCTTTGCTTTGGAGAAAAACCTCTTCAAACTACACCACCTTGTGGGATAAAACAACACTCTTTTTGCAATAAACAACATCACCACATAATCTCTGAGCCGAATTAATTAGTAGTCAGTTCAATTTACTTGATGCACACCAGAGGGAATTTTTGTGGTCATTACTTTTCAGCATTTGTAGATTAACTGAGCATTTTTTCATGCATAACGGGGTGGGGATTTTGTTAATATAATGACCATAGGGAAGAAAAACAGGGAGGGAACTAGTACACAATCTTTGTTTGGAATTCTGTGGTTGTTCCTGTTGTAAAGGCAATTCTGTTATGTTTAGTCAATTTACTCTACAAGCCTACTCCTCTTTGTACAAAACTTTTTAGTTCCAAAAGACCGCATTATTTAATGGGTGCAGATGTTTTATTTTCTTCATGTACTGCTCATTCCGCTCGTAAAATGACTTATTTAGAGTTGAGCCTTGTTCTCAGGTACTTTGTTTTATGTCTGAATACTAATGCACGGCATGTGCAGCATGATACAACAGAAATGCCTAAATCTCATCAATATTCAAGCCTGCTATGGCAAAGCGACCCTGCATAAGTGCAGATTCCATTCACACTAACATACTTCAGCTGACTCTGGGAGGCCCAAACTGGGCCAGTCAGTCGCTCTCTCTGTTAATGCTTTGGGACTGCCGTCCTCTCTACCCCTCACTCACTCATACCACTCAGACACACACACACACACACTCGCAAACACACAAACAGACACCTATTTCCCTCAGCTCTGCCTTCAATGCACCGCAAAAGAAGAACCACTTCAGTAATAACTGTTATTTTAAACACCCCGGCACCAAGAGAAGTCATACTGGACAAAGAAAACCCTCCTGCAGGATTCAAACAACAAAGAAGTCAGCTCTGCCAATAGTCTTCAAAAGATAAATGGGATTCTTTATCTGGGACAAATATAGATACACTTAAAGTCCTAAAAATGGTAAAAAAATTGCAAACCCAGAGTGGAGAATCCATTTATTTAATTCTATCAGGAAAATAATAGCTTCACCACTTTAGTTTAAACCGCTACAATCAGTTTTAATTAGCACTCTCCCTTTTGTAATGCCTTATCAGTGTGGCCATTATTGGAATGGGTCAGAGGACAGAATCATGTCTGGCTATCATTACCATCGCAGTAGAACAATCTGCACAAACCAAAACAGTATAGATCATTGCTTCTTCTAACTAAGATTCTATTCATTCAAATTCTGCATACTAGAACAAGCCTTGTGAGCAGGTGTGGGTGCAATATTACATAAAAATCTTACCTGTGCGTCTACCAGGGAGGCATTCACCAAACTTTCATTGATGAAAACATGGACCAGGGCAGTAGCACACAACGAAGGGGTCCCGCTGTCATTGACCCTGACCACCAGGCGATGCAGACCTTTATGACGACGCTCCAGTGGCTCTGCCAGTGTGATAACACCATTGGAATGACCGATCTCAAACAATCTGAAAGGATTCCCCCCAACTAAGGCATAGTGAAGGTCTGAATTTGGACCCATGTCAGAATCGATGGCTGTCACGGTTCTTACTATTGTGCGGGCACTACTAGCAGGTGGGAGCAATGTATAGGACTCATTGGCTGGGGATGTGATGGAGGGGGCGTTGTCATTCTCATCGGTCACAAAGAGTGACACGGTGGCCGTGGCGGTTTTCCGAGGCTCTCCCCCGTCGACCGCACGTACTCGAAAAGTGTAGGTGGAAAGCTTTTCACGGTCAAATGACAAAGTGGAGAAAATGGTGCCTGTGTTATTCTCAATGGAGAATACCTGCTCTTGCTCCTGCTCTTCATTATCTCTCACAGTTTTATCCCCTGAGTCCTTCTCATCTTGTCCATCCATTTCAACAAAAAGGGTGAGTTCTGCATTCTCACCTTCATCGTCATCAGTCACAGTGACCATGCCAACTGGGCTGTTGGCGAGCAGATTTTCTTTCACATAGAAGGTAAAAACCTCCTGAACAAACTTTGGTGCATTGTCGTTGCGGTCAGTCACCTGAATGACAACAGTAGCTGAACCTTGTAGAGAAGGGGTGCCCTTGTCCTTCGCAATAACTTTGAGTTCATACCTCTCTCGCTGCTCTCGGTCCAAAACAACAGTAGCACGGATGTCCCCGTTATCGGGATCTATGTAAAATGGCCCGTTTGCAGCAGAATCCAGTGAATATGCAATCTCTGCATTCTTGCCACTGTCTGCGTCAGCAGCCACCACGGTGACGACCCTCTCGTTGGGGGAGTTGTTTTCTGCAAAGTGGACCTCTACGACACTTTGGGCAAAGATAGGGGGATGGTCATTGTAATCAACAACTCGCACCATCAGTGAACTGTTACTGGAAAGACTAGGGCTTCCAGAATCTACTGCCACAATGGTGACGCTGTACTCTTTGGTGACCTCGTAGTCCAGCAAAGCTGAGGTATGCAGGAAGAATTTTTTCTTGTTCCTGTGAGAAAAAATAAAATAAAGAATCATGTAGTCTACAGTATATCTATCCAGGGCCCTTTCAAGAGGTATTTAAAAGAATATACATGCCATTATACAGTCAACTGAGTGTTTGCATTATCCGTTACTAACTTTGCCTGACATTGTTTTCTTGTGAAGACCTTAAATAACTCTAATACTATAAAGCAAATATTAGCAAGTACTTGATTTTCTAATGCTTACTCTACTTTGTGTTTTCCTGACATTCACTTAAAGAAATTGTTTTACAACTGGCTTGAAAGCACTGACATTTGGAGTAAGCACTGTTTCAGTAATACTACTAAATGAGTCAGAAAACCCTTGACTTTATTGAATATTTATGATCTAGTTTTACAGATAGCGTGGCATTTTATCTACTCTGATTTTAAGTAAACGAATGGCTCACTTGAACTTGGATAAAAATGGGATAAATAACACTTGGAATGTACAATTTGTTAAAACACTTTTGGCAACAAAATGTGATGACTCTTTCCTTGACTTATTTGTATCGTAAAATTATTTTAGTCCATTATAATGACCAACCTAAGATTCCTGTGAATCTACATTTCACCTTTTTTTGACTCACCTGTCAAAGGCTTCATCTGCAGGTAATGGTGGGAGAGCTGTTTCACCCGCTGGTTTTAGCGTGAAAGGGACGTCTCCTACAACTGTACATGTCACAGCTCCGTTCTCTCCTTGGTCTCGGTCCGAGACCTGAACCAGAGCGACTGGGGTGTCTACCAGAACGTTCTCAGGTACCAATGCGGTTCCATCTCGTACCGGGATTCGCCCGATCTTTCGAATCTCTACAACTGGGACGTTGTCGTTTTCATCACGTACTGCCAAGATGACTGTGGTTCGATCAGTGCGTGGTGGCTGACCCCGGTCTCGAGCTGTGACTGTAAACCTCAGCTGGGCCACCTCTTCTCGATCGATCCTGTGAAGTACACTCAGCCATCCAGTTGCCTCGTCTAGTCGTAGCAGCCGCCTGACCGATTCTGTAGCCGCTCCAAAGACATACTCCACCTGCCCGTTCACACCAATATCACGGTCTGAAGCTCTAACTTGCAATACTGGTGTTCCTGGGGGTGCATTTTCTGCCATTTCCGCCTCATATGTTGGCCTTTCGAAGAGTGGACTATTGTCATTCACATCTGTTATGGACACTCGCAGTAGAGCTTGAGATGATCGTGGAGGATTTCCTCCATCTCGAACCCGCAGAATCAGTTCATAAGAGTCTTTTTGCTCACGGTCCAACGTACCTTTGACTATGAGTTGTGGTTGTTTTTCACCATCTGGTATATCTGCCACCTGGAGTTCAAACACGGTACTCCTGGCTCCTCCCACAATATCTCCACTCCTACCCCTCCTGTCTCCAAGGCCATCTACCCTACCGATGGGATTTCCTCCTGTGGTGCGTCTTGCCGAACTGGACCCGGTGGCACCCTCTTGGATCAGCTCGTACCTGTCTATACCGTTTCGTCCAAAATCTCTGTCCGTAGCAGTGGGAAGCAGGTAAAGTGTGCCTATAGGACGATTTTCCTCCACTGAGAGCTGGAGCACTGGTGAGGGGAATGAAGGAGTGTTGTCATTGATGTCTGTGATGACAACACGACCTTCAAACAAGTCCACCCAGCTTTGAAGGGGGCCAATCACTGACACCTCAAAGTCCAAGAAACACTCATTTTCATCAAAAATCATCTGGCATTGGGACATCTTCTCCCTGTCGATACGCCTCGGCCCTGTCGTTAGCTCGCCGGTCACATTGTCGATTTTGAAAAACTCAGAGCCACTCTCCAGAGCGAAGGTGACGTCCCCGCTGCCCGTACCAGCTGTGAGGCCCAGATCTGCAGCCACATTGCCTATTTTGACGTCAGGGGGACCTTCCTCAGCTACCCGGTACCGGAGAGCTGAGTGTGCACCTGGCAGCTGAGTCAGCAGCTGCAGCAGCAAGAAGACCACGAGGCTGAGAGCCTGCGCCGAGGAGTGCACTGCACCAAGTCTATGCATGGCTCCGTCCTGTTCCGTTTGCCTCTCTCCACAATGTTTTCCCCTTGAATCACTGGCTGGGCTGCTGTTTATATTTTTGCAAGTAGCCCACACGCGTGGTTGTTTGATGTATTCTTTCTTCCTTCTGACTAGCAGTCTTTGCCACCAATTGCTGATATGGTATAAATTCCTTCTTTCACCTCCTGTCTTAACAACTTATAATACAACTCAGTCTTGGTTCTGCTGGGATCTTCAAATCACGTGATATATATATATTGATATTGAAAGCCAACGTTCTGAGGAAAGAAGAAAAACAACAGACAAAGAAACCTTTGATCAACTGGCAGGACAACTTTAAATGTGATAGCAGTTAATACTCGTCACTTTTGATTATTCCAGTCACATATGGGACAGCAGTTTTTTTTTCTCACTCGCGTGTCTCACTTCACCTAAACTGCAATGCAGCACCTCCATCCACACAAAAGAGGAAGCGAGCTGCGCTTTCTACGTTGCCCACGGACAGTGCTAAGACAGACCAATAACGACAAGAAAAATCGGAATCACGAGGTCGTTTATAAGTATTTCTTGTTGACTTTTTTGTCTTACCTTAAGAGCCGACAGATGCCTTTGCTTTCTTTCCCCGCAGTGGCGGAGCAACGTGCCAAGCCATCGGATTCCGACGCGCAACTTGGAAAGGGACACTCTAGTTACCACTTTACTAATTCCTAATGGTTAAAAAGTAACAAAGCAACGGCTTGTTAATTTAATGCCTTCCTTGTCGAGCTGAAACGGGTGATCCCGGCACGGGCATCAATTACGAGCCAATTCTCGCCAGTTTAAGCATTGCTCTCCATGTCGGTAATGGACCGAGTGAAGATGCGTCTTTTTCCAGGAGTCCCGCATTCTCTCTCTCACCCAAGTTGCACCTCCTGTTCCTCAACCTCCTCCTCCTTTAGTTTTCCCCTATCACCTGCACGGTTGGGGAACGCTGCTGTCTGTAACCAGCGATGCTGCAGTTGCTGTCTCTCGATCTCTCCCTCTCTCCCTCGCTCTCCATTTCTCTCTCTCTCCCCCTCTCTCGATATCTCTCTCCCCCTTTCTCTCTCGATATCTCTCTCACTCTCTCTCTGCCTCTCTTTCTCTCTGCCTCTCTCTCTCTCCCTCTCTCCCTCTTTCTGCCCACTTCTCTACTGCAACATTTTCAAACTCATTCACTCATTTTGTGGGTCTTTGTAGGTTGCAGAGGACAGAACTTAACCCCTTTCTGTATCTCCATCCCTCTCCCCCTTTCCCCCCCTGCATGCATGCTGCCATATAGTGAGATTAAATGGTTTGCTGTCCCGGCTGCAGTCATTACACTTCTCTTCATCCATGCATGCTGGCCAAACATCTTTATTTTGATATTCATGAAAGAATAGGAGAGTGATGCAGCTTTGTCAGCCCGTTGTAGACCTCTGTCATATTTGTGCTGGTACAGCTATTTTGGTGGGGGGCTGGGGTTGCAATGGGAGGAGAGGGGGCATACAACAATGGGGAAAGGCTTCATTCATTCTTTGTGTCAAAGAGGCGTTCGTTGGCACACTTCCTAGTGGGAAATCATAACAGTGGCATGCTGCAGTAATTTATACTGGGCTTAAGCCTGCAGTGGCAAATGGTAGTTATCTTAGACAGTGTGTTTCAACACAATGCAGCCGTTTCTGTTATAGTGGTACATACCATCTTTGTAAAAAAATAAAATCATATAAAATCAGAATGAAATAAAAAAGGAAAGAAAATAAACCTATTTTTATTATTATTATTGTTTTTCAATTGCAATCAGATCCCGACACCATAATCCAAAATTATGTTGATATGGATACCATTCTGATTCATGATCTGATTTGTTTTCCCTTCAAGGTTATTCAGGCCCAACTGTTTGGAAAAATCCAGGGTACCACTGTAAATGATAATGAAGAATTCCTGGGACTTTGATTTCTTTTCTCAAAGTTTTGTTGCCTGATATCCAATAGATCACTTGGGGTATATGCCCTTTTTCCTTAAGACCTAATGATGTCCCTGAGCGGTGGTGCAAAATCTGGAAAAACAGTACACTTTCAAGTGCGAGGATGGATGCAAACCTATGAGCTTGCTTGGCATACCCATTAGGAATAATTTTAGGGAAGAAATAAGGAACATCCATCCCTACCTTGCTCTTTTACGGTTCATTTAGGGCTTGGCTTGTTGGTGTGTCCCCAACCAATTCTAAATCTCATGCGGAAATAATTTTTTGAGCAAAAAAGGCACCTTCATGGCAAAGTGACTGGCGCTAACCCCCTGTGCTGCTCGGTACGACCTTTTACGGCATTTATGGGCAGTTTTGGAAGAAAATTCATTTCAGTACTTCCACCCCTAACCTTGCTCTCTCATGGCTCAGGGTCTGTGACAAATCCTAGTTATGGAGAAACTCATTCTTTCCAGTCAAAGATCCCCAAAATAGAGCCCTTCGGGGAAGACTGACTGGCGCTATGTAAATATTAATGTTAGTTACAGTCATTTAACACAGATTATGTGCACTGAATGCCGCTGACTCTGTCTTAAAATGGAAATAGTACTAGAATTGTACATAGATGAAATGGCCATTGCTCAACAAAGGGGACCCCAAATCTATCATTAGCATTTTGTGTTTGTCGAGAAAATGCAATAAGACTATGGTGCATTGTTAAAGCACCCTACCAATCACATTTTGGAGTAAAAGCACACTCATACGTCTTAAAATACAATAAAATGGAAATTTGGACCGACCCAATAGCAATACTGCTCCATTTTTAATTGAGACATTTACATTTCGAGGAACAATAAATAAATATTTTATTGATGTCCCTTTTGCTTAGATTACAGCAGCTAGTCTTACAATAGGAATCCATTAACATGGCAATAATTGCCCACTCTTCCTTGCAAAAGCTTCAAACCAATCCCAACTATTTGATTCTGGTGTGTTGGTGGAGGAAGACATGGAAGTGGCTCTCGAGGACTGGAGTTGGCCACCCCTGGTGTAGAACGTAACTTTGTTTTTAAATCTATGGACTGCATGTAAACATATCCTAACTAATGTGGATGTATACAATATCCGACTTCCTGTTTGATCTCCTAGAATGTGATCGTGATTCTGTCTTTAATTGGAACGGGCTGCTCAGTGAGGAGCGCAATGCAGTCCCAGTCGGGCTGCTGCTGCTGCTGCTGTTATATTGAACGCTGCCGGAGCTTTCACGCTGCCACTCTGTTAAACCCCTCTCTGCATTTCTAATTTTTCCCATCAGGTCAGCCAGGCCCTTTTTAGGTGAAATCACTTACAGAAATCTATCAGAGTATCTAGTGTCAGTGACACACTGTTATTTACTAAGATAGAGTTTTGTGTGACCACTATAAGTAAGCTGTTTAAGCCTGGCAGAGGGTAAACACAACCAGACAAACTGCAGAGGTCGCACACTGCACAATCACATACACACTCAACATGCGTGCCGGGCAGAAACCAAGTGTGTATTGATGGTAATGGCATTAATGGGAAGCTATGCACAAATCGAATGAAGTAGGGACACATTTGCTGGTTCTCTTAGCTGTACAGGTTGATCTCAGATCATTTTTATTTCAGTGGGGACAATGTAAGCCAAATTTGCCCATTGACGTGAACCGTTTGTTTTTGTTTTCCCCAAATCATTAAGATTTGAATCATCTTTTATCAGCAAAAGAACTGCTTTTTCAATTTGCATATTGAATGTAAAGTGCATTTGTGTTTGTCTGTGTATGAGGGTGGGGGGGACTTAACCCTCATTGACTTCCTTCCCTGCTAAAGACCTAATCTAGTGTTTGTGCTGCAACAAAAGAGGATTGGAGCTTCAGCACATGGCCACTGAGGATAAGTGTAGAGGAAATGAAGACAGCGACGTATTTAATAGCATTTAGCAACAGCAGCTGATATTCAAATTAAGTACTGGATTTACTTGATGTCTTGCACTTTGTTTGTGTCTATAATACATCTGACCTACAGGCAAAAGTTTTAAGGCATTGCTCATAGCTTAGGTGTATTTTTGCGTCTCTGACAGTCTAGCACTACATTCCTTTGACTTTGATGGGGCAACGTGGGATCAGGGCCCGTTTACATGGTGAAGCTTCAACCGAATCAACAGAAGACATCCTGGTTTTCGTGGACACAATGACAATTTTCATCCAAATTACGTCATAAGAAATAGATATATATATCTCCAACTATGCAGATGAAGGTTGTGCATAGCCATGCAGATGAGGGAAGTGCAGTTTGACAATGCCACAGCCTTTACACACACTTTGAAACCCCCCAAGTGGCCTGTCCATAGCCCTCTACAACGGTTTGCCACCAGCTTTCAAAAGTGGACTGCTTTTTAGATTAAAAAAAAAAGATGTGGCATTGACTGATAGGGGAACAGTTTAAGGTCGGCCATGGCACAAGTGGTTAGTTGAGTTGTCCTAGGGCCGAAGGGTCAGCGATTTAATTCCAAGCTATGACAGCCTGCTGTCAAAGTTCTTTTGGGCATGCCACTGAACCCTGGTTTGCTCCAGTAGGTTGGCAGCACATTTCAAAATGGCAGCAACATTAGTGTGTAGAAGGTGCCACCTGATGTTGCAGTGGTTCACTCGCCTGACTTCGGTGCGGGCAAGCCTGGGATCGTTTTCCACTCAGTGGTGGATGGTTTTACCGTTATGTTTTTAAAAACTACATATAGTTAAAACATGCAACTACAATAGTTAACATGTAAAACATATTGTTTAATTTTAATTTACGATACATGTGTTCATAAGTGAATCACTTCTGTAATCAATAAAACATGTATTTATATAAAAAAGAGAAAAATATTGTCATGTGGTGGGGGCCTTTCCTTCTTCACAAATCCAGTGGCTGTTGTGCAAATTGACAGTTTTTTTGTCAATATGTTTCTACCATTAAGGTTACACGCTGTACCTTTCAAGGGTGTAATGTTGCTCGATATATATATATATTTTTCGCACAGTTGCATGCAACAGAAATCCATACTGGTCTACAACCAAAGCCGTGCAGCGACGACCAATCTTGCAACAAAACATAGTGGAATGATCCCAAATCCTTTGCTTATCCCCCAACGCAATCCTCATGTCAGGTGGGATATGTACAGCCTCTGGCTTACTCTAGCACATCTGCTCACGTTTTTATCCCTCTCTTTATTTACACCTTTAGGCTCTTAAGGTATCCTACTGATGTAATGTAAGTGTGGCCAAACACTAATCCTCTTTGAAAAGCATGAACACAAATGGCACTTGCTTTATTACATGTCTGTAATGACAAACAGTACTTTGTAAGCTGAGGGTTTAAATTGTACTGGCAGCAAAAAAGAAGAGAACAAAAATAGCCTTTGTCCTGTTAAATAGTGCTTTAACCAATTCTTTGCTAGATTAGTCATTAACTGACTTAGTTATTATCTGATCGAAACAGGCATTTTAATTTTGCTTGCGTGAAAGGGAATTGTAAGAGTAAAAGGCATACTAATATCAAATGAACGGAATCATTTCATAAAATTACCTTAGGAAGTCTTCATCTTGTCTCGTTGATAAATGAGAAATAATTTGCACCACTCTAATTTATTCTCCAGAATGATCTTTCAATATTCTTTTCTTTTCAACCCCCCACCCCCCCTCTCTCCTCTCTCTTCCCTCTCTTCTCTCTCATTTTCTCTCATTTTCTCTCCCTCTCTCTTCTCTCTCTCATTTCAAATCAATACAACTGTGTAATTGATAAACCTGCAAACAAGTGACATAATGATAATGAAAGAGTGAAACGCATTGTGTAGTTAAAATCACAGTGTTACACAGAATGGAAAAAAATGTGTAAAGCTATCTGCCAGCATAAAGTAAGAAACTGAGTCTACTGCAAAATTAATGACATTTTTTGCCCCGGGGTCAGAAGACTCAGAGGCAGAGAGAATTGGCCAAATAAATAAAAAGTCAAAATAAAACTATGAGGCAAATGACTGGGGACAAGCAGAAATACGCTAACATACACATAATCTAACAATAGCAAAAACAACTGCAAAATGGACCTAATATTAAATTTTTCACAGTTGTGCTGTTATTGTATGTTTTTCTTCTTTTCATTTTGACAGCACATCATACTTTTCCATATCAGTCAATCATATGCTTCCTCATCTCTTACATAAGCATACTTATTCTTATTTTCTTAGTACAATTTATCCTAAAAAGCAAGGCATCTGTTTTTTTTTTTTTTTTTTTGAGACATCACCTCATGGTTATTAAGCAGTGTTTGTTGACTATTTTTTGTTGTGTTTGCTGCTGAACACCTGATTTGCTCTCTTGGAAGATTAATTAGTTTTTATTTCCTATCTATCAAGTTGACAGTTTATTGATACCAATGGTCGGATTGAAAGGTTTGCATTGACTAAGAAGGTTCTTATTGGTGAACATACAATGAGTATTCTACAACAAAACAAAAGAGACAGCGTGTGTGTAGTAATTGTGACCTCTTTGTGTGTCAAAACTTGGCACTTATGTTCCTAATCAGATTTCTCTATTATTGTGTTGACCAGCTGTCCCATCATGCCCCTGACACAGCGCAAAGGGTTTCAAAAATGCTGATAGCCTGAAAAAGCAGCTTAGTCATTCCTAATGAAGATCGGGAAGCCTTTCCTCCTCCATTTTCCTTCATCATCAGAATAAGAATCATGCTGGCACAGGCAAATACACGCAGAAAATGTGAACGAGGACCAAGGTTGTCAGAAAGTTAGATTTTTCCAAACAAAAGGTGAGGCCAGAGTTGATTTTTACTTTCTCACATCTTTGTTTGCCGAGATCTGGTTTTCCCTGTCAGTACAACAGTCATGTTTTCTCCGGAATAGAAAATGAAGCCAAATATTCCATCATTCTACTTACACAGCTGTTGAAAGAATATGATTACTTTATAGGGATTTATTTGGAAAACAAAGAATTAAATGGGAGAATGGATTGAAGGATAGACTATTCACTACTAATGTATTTGTTTATTCATTTGTTAATTTTTAACCAATATTTAGCGCTACAATGAAGCAAGCCATTAAGAAATACGTCCATTATAATTTTCTACTTCGGTTTATAGTACGAAATACATGATTATCATGAAGGAGTCCGTTTTACATTGATATGCATTATGGATCATATCGTATTGCTCTACCTAAAACTACACTTACACGTTCTTAGATTTTTTTTTCTGTTAAGCCCATAATAAAGGACCAACACTGTACAATTCGACATTGGTTGTTGTACATTGACCGGAACATAGACACAAAACCTTGGTGGTACAGTTCAGGAAATTAAAGGATGATCTCCTTTGATTTGGAAAAAAAGGTGGATGAGCAGATTAAGAACTGCAATGAAAGTGTTGTAATCTTGGCAGCGCTGATCTCATTATTTGCTACTTTTCTCCTCACACCTGCCTAGACACTCTGTTTCACAATGTTTCCTCTCTTCATTAGAGGCGATCTACTGCTGTGCACTAATGCATGTTCTCAACTCTTGCTCATGTCCTCCCTGTTTGTGTGTGTGTGTGTGCACATGCACAGACGGCCATATTTTCTGCTTCTGATTAAACTCCTGCCGTGAACCGATACCAATTGTATTCTTCGCAATCTCACCATGTTTTTGACCTTTCTGTCATGTGAACACGTGTTGGTGGCGGGTTGCTGATTGATGGCATTATTACTCAAAGCTTTTAAGGGCCAGTAAGGAGAGTAAGTGAACAAACACACCTGGCTGTTAGTGCTTCATCATCATGAATTAACACACTGATGCACTCTTCCTCACTTTTACCAACACCAACATAGGTACTTCACTGTTGCAATCTTCCAAATCCAGAGAGAGAAAGGTTTAGATGTCCAGCTCCATCTAGTAATGAACCAAAGAAGTGAAACATAAATTTACAATGCAGTACATAAATTGCAATTGTATTTGTTTTAAGGATATGCTCCGATTTGATTAATTAACTGCTACTGCGAACTACTGTTTGTTTGTACCTGGGTGGTAGGGCAGTGGTTTGAGTGCCCTGCTGGAGGCAAGGGTTCGGTTTCCATGTGTGGGTTGAGTCAGGAAGGCCATCTGGCGTTAAAAAAAAACCCAGTGTGAAATCCATTATTCAAATCAACTATTATGTTTTTTCAACCCCTGAGGGCAAAGGACGGATGGACTATTAAACTTTGCCTTATTTTCTCAGTTTATAAAAGCATTGCATGCTGAGCCAATCTAATGCTTGAAATAACCCATCGTATATTATGCTGTCAGGGAATGTCAGTGAGGGTGGTTATTATTCCAAATACATATATCAAGTTACTGAATAGTCTTCATGTCACCCCAGGTTTATAAAAGCATTGCATGCTGAGTCAACTTGATGTCTTAAACAATCAATTGAAAATAATGCTCTTAGTGAAGGTCGGTTATGGTGGTTATTATTAAAAATACATTCATATATATCAATTTACTGAATTGTGTACATGTTATCCCAGGAACGGAAAGAGGCCATATTGGTTTCATTCTTTTCTTACAAACATTCCCACCATTCTAGACCCACAGCGCTTCTCTCTATCTCCACGAGCTCCATTTTTGCTGATTGCTTTGCCCCATTAATATTTCATGTGTAATGTGGCTCTTTTGGATCGTGTGAGCATGTGTTTGTGCCCCTGTGCATTTTTTGTGTGCACGCAGATACACACACACACACACACACACTCACACATGCACACTTTGTGTATGTGCCCCACAAGATCATATTGCGCACTCACAGCTGTTGGCTCTTCTCAGTTTGGTTGTGATCTGTCTACCTATCAGCCTTCCACCTCTCCTTCAGTTTCACTTATATGATTCCCTTCTTGCAAGTTTGCAAATTCATCAGCATCCATCCTCTCATCCATCCCATTCCATTTATTATAAACTCATCCAATAACCCCTACTTACCTATCTTTTTCATCGCTGGTATCCTTGATTATTTTAAAGCATTTATTTATTATTATTATTGAAATGTTAAGTATTGTAAACCAAATGTAGTCTCAATAAAATGACTATCAATATTAGATGTTTTTTCTTCCTTGTGTAATGGCTACCTGGCATTGAAATTGATGTATTATGATGCTATCATTGGAAATATACAGCATTTTTGTATCAATTCATACATGATTGTCAAGTATAAAAAAAGTATTTTTTTTTTAGTTAAAGTGAGTTATCAAAGTTTTTTCTAAATATGTTACTACAGCATTTTCCATTCTTATCAAGAAGATTATTCAGTGGGAACATTAATTCAATGGACAGGTAATGTAGATACTTTGATACCTACATGGTAGGTGTTCTTCGGTGACAGAACCCTTCTCAATTCTTGATGGAGTCCCGTAAAGTGATCGAGGCTGCAGCAGCAGGCAAGTGACAATCTCATATTGGACAGGACTGTGTGATATGGCCAAAAGACATGCTCGGATCGAGTTCAGCCTGTCTGGAAACTGACAACTGATAGGAGTACTAAGAAAATATTAAAGAAAAAAGAAAAAAAATAGGACAGTAGAGAAGTGTGGACAGTAAAATATCGGCATGGGCCATTTGCTGAGCTAGGTTTCACATGTTAAAAAAGCCACCATAGCTTAGTCATTCTATTGCATTTAATTTTAGATGGTTTACATTTTTTCTCATAAATTATGCTTAAATGGTGCTTAGTGGAGAATATTGAGTTAATGCGGGTATAGTTTGGTCAGGTTGCGAGAAAAAAAACAAAGTCCCCGAAACAATGATAAAGCGTGATTATAGATGTCCCAAAGTTTGTACTAAATAATGTGAATGGATAAAATATATTTTCAAATGCGTACATGACCTGTGTGTACATTAGCTCAGTTCCTCTGTGGGCTCAGCCATATAATTGGTTGTGGATGAGCGCTCGGGCTGGCACAGAAACATTTCCGCAGAAGGTTGTAGAGCAGTAGGCATGCAGTGCTGACAGCATCTGCCCCTCTGCTGTTGCCAGGGCTTCCACACAAATGCTCTTAAGTAGATGGACTCCCCTACAAACACGCTGATACCCGTGCTTCTACATAGTGACATGAGATTTCATCCTCATCACTCTTTGCAGCTGCTTTTTCCTTTATACCATTCAGTAATTCTTTAGGTGTTCGTGCTCATTTTTGTTGACAAATGTAACCCTCTTTAATATGAAAAATTCTGGAACCCTCCACTTCATTGGACTTTTCTCAAAGCAATCACACAGGGCAAGCTGAACTGCTGTGGCTCATCTTAGACCTTGTGCTTTCTCCTTTCCACTTTAACTGCCCCTTTGCCCCTGTCCTCTTGACATATGCACTCACACAAGCCCACCCGCACTCTCAAACGCATGCACACATACATGCACACCCACACACCTACACTTCAAACAGCCACACTTAGGTTGTTGTGACTGGGCCAAGAGATCCTGGCATTACTCAAACCTTGACCCCCTACCGACAGATGAATAGCTTTGCACCGCAGAGAGTTTGTGTGTTGGATGCGTGTGTGTTTCTGCACCCGTATAGGTAGCACTGCAACATTACAACTTCCTATTTGTCATTGAGTACATATTGTGTACAGCTACAGTATGTGGGTGTCTAAGGCTGTAGTCTGGATGATCAATAGTAGGTCACCGTACAATATTATCGTAAATATTTGGCACTGTTTTACGGTGGAGAGGTGACAGAACACATGTATTACAAGGAAGCGAGAACAACATAAAAAACAACAACAAAAGACAATAAAATTGTTTGGCTGTTAATTGCTTTGGCATCACTGCATTACTGCTTTTAATAATTTATTGATATAAATATATCATAAAATGAATAATTCAAATATTTCTGCATATATGAACATAAGCGCCTGAGATAGTTTTCCATGCAGTGTAACTCTTCTTCAAGCTCTGTGCTTTTGGAGCCCTCTGGACATGTTAAGCTGTGTGGTTATGGCTTTTATAGCCTTCTATATTTACATCAAGGGATTTTATGTCTATTTATTAGACTCTGTCTTTTCTACATACAATATGCGCACACACTTGCATATGCATGCAGACATGCATAGGCCTCAAGCGGTTAAAACCCAAAGCCTGCAAATCATTATCATCATCATCATCATAATTAAAAACATCAAAATTATCAGCATAATCACAAAAGGCAATCAGTGGCTTACAAATTATGCTAAGGGATAGTGGGGTGGTGCCCCACCAAATCTATTTTATTGTAAGATCATGAATATCTCCATTAGAAAGTCTAGTTAAAAAAAAGGAAGAAAAATATTTAGGAGTAAACCATTCATTTATCCATTCATTTTACGCACCGCTTATCCTCTTAAAGGTCACAGGAGGTGCAACAGCCTATCCCAGCCAAGTATGAGCACCAGGCGGGGTACACCCTGAATGGGTGGCCAGACAATCGCAGGACACAAGGAGATGGACAATCATTAACCCTCATATTCAAATGTTGGAGCCCTCAAGAGCATTCAACCAGCCTTAGTTATCATCTAGTTGTAGATACAGAAGATATGTACAGGTGAAAACGGTTCTGCCATCTCCTCCAAAAGATGAAGACACTTGAGGAACTTATAAAGCTGTTAGTGTTATTATTGCCCTTTCTGTAAAATCTCCAGTATGCACAGATTTGAAAGTGACACGCACTCTCACACACGTTCTCCCCCAACCTCTACAACCCCCCCATTTGCCACACACACCTACATGCCCAACATCCTGACAGATGCTCACAAGAACTGGACATAAATTATAGATTACGTTCCCACCTAGCACTTGTTTCGAAGTCAGACATAGTTGCAGGTTAAAATGCTGACACTGTGTTTTAGCATCTCATCTAGCGTTGGGAAAAGATTATGGTCGAAATGGCACTTTGATACATAAACAATAACATCGGAATCATGTTAACTTACTGGTCACAAGTGAAAATACCTCGTTTTTAATACGTGACGTGGGAAGAAATTGAATTGACTGCTTTTTTTGGCATTAAATAAGTATAGTGAGTTTGCTCAGTGAAAAGTTGACTTGAACTTGGTACAGTACATTTGTCCCATATTTTGTGCCGATGCTTACAGTTACATTCTCAGTTGCTACTTGGTGACATACAAACTCCATTCAATTAACAACAATTCATCATTGTTCTGCATGAGACTTTGGCTTGTTCCGCATTTGAAATGCAGTAGGCAATTTTAAAGAGGAATTTTACGAGGATGTATACTGATCTGCTGACTGCAGCATCTTTGCATTAACCCAAGTTCTAATTATAGAAGGCGTGTGAACACATGGGACTGGTCTTTGAATGTGTATGTGTCTTGACTGCTAATCTCCCTCCGCTATGGGGTGTTTAATGTTGTGCATGTTGTACTGCCATCAATCCGTCAATTGCGTGAGTTGCATGTTTATGTCCTTATCTCGCCACATATTTCCCACATGCTTTTTGGTGCATCAATTGAAGTCATGTGTACATGTTTTTCTCCCTTTTTATCCATTTTGAGTATTAAAAAGGCAAGAATGTACGATAGGAATGGACTCAAAATAAACCTGTAGACAGTTGTTGGAGTGAGGTTGGACTCTAGGGAGTCATTCAGTGAAAGGAGAGGTGAGGAAGAAGAGGGTTGGTTCACACCAAATGAGGGGATGTGCAAAAAGGAAATGCAAAGCTTGGAGACAAAAAAAGTAGCTCATTTTATTGAAGACTAAAGACAAGTACTCGTCTACATACTGTTTTTCCATGAAGTCACACGCCATCCCCCAAAACCTGTTATCCCATTAAATCATTGGTTTAAAGAATGCAAAGAATTACATGAATTATTATTATTATTATTTTACAATTTCAATAGTTACAGATCTATATGAATCCTTATAGTTTAGCTTTTGAATACTGTTTAACAAATGTTTTTATTATTTAATTTGTGTGGAATATTCTGTCAAAATATAGTCAAAATGTGTCAAGATGACACAGGGGTAAGATTGTTCTCTCCATGGCCCAATGTCCCAGAGATGTCACTGCTCCACTTGAGAGGTGTGATATAAAGCATGACTCAGCAGATAAAAAGCAGAAACCCTTCACACTGAAATCTGTCCACCTCATCAATAAATGCTGCCTGACTCACAGAGCTGGCACATTTGCAAGTCGTCTAAAGTCAAATGTAACAGAATTTGCAATAACATTTTTATACCTATAAATTCAAAGCAAGTCTTCTTATGTTCTTTACAAAAGTGCAGGTCTCAACTGTGATTGAAATATTTTTCACCTGTAACATCAATAAGTGTAACCATGTATTGACATTCATTTTATCCCTTGGACAATTTTGTAATCGAAAGAAATGTCTACCTTCTTCAGCTATTTCCTGCAAACGCAAAACAAATCAAGATCTTATCAAACAATATTTGACAGGCATAAGTGTTAAAGGTAGAGGAAAAAAAATCCATATGAGATGGTAAATTGCAGTGAATAGCAAATTATCTGTGTATTATTCAATATTTATTATTATAATTAACAATTCAAGATTTGGATTGACTGTTTCTCCCTCTGAAGACATAAAACAAATGTGATGTGTGGATGCATTTGACAAAGTTACTAATCAAAACTATACATTGATATGATAGATAAAAATATGAACAAAATAAATGACTGAACACCAGCCGGATGTTCTTCCCAACAGATGTTTTTGGTACGGGCAGGCGCAGGCTTGATTCCCGCTGGTGGCAGTATGATTGAGGAGCGCGAATGGTCATCTGTTTATCTGGGTTCCCTGCAGCTTACTGGCGACCAGTCTAGGCACCAAGTTGGCTGGGTTAGGCTCCAGCAACAGCCGTAACTCTTACGAGGTTTCGCAGTACGGAAGATAAATGAGTGAATGTGTGATTTCATTGAGAGGTATGTCAGAAATGTGAAGGTTGGCTTTTGTGACCCTGGAGTTAAAAATGAATAGGAAAAGGAAAAATAGCACAAATTCTGAGTACATGGATGGCAAGAAAGTTTGAAAGAAAGGAGAAGAGGGCTGGGAAGTCATGGCAAAAATGTGAGGTGGAGAGAGAATCAGGCCATTCATCCATGCCTCTGGAGACGGACGCATTCTGAATGCAAGATTCCAAACACCAACTTCACTTTGTCCTACTGCAGCCCTGTCAGTCTTTGCTATAGTTAGTGTTACCAAGCACTTGGGACACATTCAAAATGTGTTAACATTATGGGGGTTACAGCTTAACTGCAGTTCATGACCCCCAACTCTTCACATTAACTGTAAATTGGGTGAAATGTGTTTTGCTTTGAAATTTTCGGGGTAGTAAACATGATAAAAGCTGCTGTTTATAAGAAATGCCTTAGCTAATGAGTTTTTCCAATGATTAATAATGCAGACACACATGCATATACATGCAGATACACAAACAACACGCCGAAAGAAATATGCTGGAGTCTTGTCAGAGCCCCACACAATCTCCCATCTCTTGTACTGGGTTTTTTTTCCATAACCCTGCCAGATAATTGGTCTCTTGTGAGACCAAGCTGCTTAAAGCGAGAATGTTAAACCTTAGTAAGGCTTCAGACACAAGTACCAATAAATGCTCCTATACAGAAATGAGGCAACACATATGGCAATAATGTGCACTATCTCAACAAACATGACAGCTGTTAAGTGAAATATTAAATAACCAAGTTAAGTCCACCACTTGTCTGGGAGCATGGAATCTAAAAACATTGTTCTGGGGCAGATATTCATATTGTCACTTCACCCCCTTTCTTACGTCTCAGAATCAGCAACACATCCCTAAGGGCATTTGGACCAGCCGCTTTGCTCCAACACATCTCTGTATGACCTTGTCAGCAATGTTCCTTTTTAATCATGTTGAAAAAAAACGTCTTAAAAATTCCTTTAAAAATTGAATTTGAAAGGTAACCTCCTCTATTTTTACTTGCTGCAGTGTTTCCCTTTGCTTGGGATCTAGGGGAAAGTGTGTGAATAGGCTGGAGAGGGTGGGAGAATACATATACACAGAGGAGGAGAAGGAGGAAGATGGAACAAAAGTTGGAGCGAGTGGGTAGATGGCAAGAAAAAAAGAGTGACAGCAAGGCCCAGAAAAGACAAATTGAGAGAATAACATCAATAGTAAAAGTGGAAACTACACATCATCGTGGGAAAGAGGCTGCTGGCAAAGGATGAAGGTGAGACAAATATCCAGTGTTATTGCTGTACTCTATGACATGAACTGATGTGCAAAATAAGATGCCCCTTTATTCTAACAAGGCAAAGGCAGACATGTTTTAATGAATTTATGATTCACAGAAGATATCTGGAGGAAGCTGTTTAACCTGAAATTTAGACAACAGTTTAATGACACCATGAAATAGATATGGTGAATGATTGAGTGCTAAATGCCAGATTCGGAAGCACCATCCACGGTGGGTAAACTCTCCTCTATCTTCATAATAGCCACACAAAAGGCACAAGTAATTGGACAACTGCACAGGCCTAATCAAGCACATTAAAGCTCATTAGGCAGCTTAAAAGTTATACTACACCACCTTGGCGTGTCCTTTTTGACTCAAACAATTTCACCACAATGACTAAAGTGTCGGGACAATAAAACAGGCTGTGTTGTGTCTCATGCAGCACTGTCCAATATTGGATGTACTCTGGTCAGTTCAAGTTCTGAATCTCTAGCACTACTTCAAAGTCAGAAAAAAATAAATACCTTCCTGTGCATATGGTATTTTAACTAATGTGACTTTTGTGAGATAATTCATTGCTGTTAGGTGCAAGACAATGTCCCTGCAGCCTAGTGGTCTTTCCTTGAATATTTCAGTAAGTTACAATAATATCATCTTAGGATCTGCTGGATTTGTAGTGTTACTTTCCTGTGACGGCAGCAGAAAAAAACTACAACCTCCGTCACCAAAATATTAATCATATCAACCGTTGGGTTTTGTTGTTTGTTGTATTATGGCATGAGAGCTAAATAATGCAGCATATACTGTTGACCGGGAGCCGCAATTCAGAGTCCTATGGCTGAAAGGTTTTTCCTATGGCTGAAAGGTTTTTCCTGTGGCTGAAAGGTTTTTCCTTTGGCGGCGGCCAACAGTGGATGCTGCTGCATCTAAACAAAATATGACATGTTTTAATGTTTTATGGTAAAACGTAGACACTTGAGTGGAATGTGATTTGAGGGGAGCCAGCGCCAATGGTCCACACTTGTTTTTCCCAATTTTAAAGCCTTATTAAATAGCAAAAATAGGTATTACATAAACAACACTCTTTTCTCCTGCCCAAACAATCGATTAATATTGAATTCTATTGTATGGTGTGCTTCTTTTAGACTTCTGTTTACCATTTTTTTTTAAATAAATTTGACTTGACGGGATGTACCTTAATAACAAAAGCTCCAATAGAGAATAATCCTTTCCTTCATAGGTTCTTTAAGCATATGAAAACAGTATAAGATGTCATGGTGTTCCTATGAGCTTTTCTTCCTTGCGTTCTGTCAGAAGTGAGGTCAGCCGGCTAAGTGAGCCCGAGGCGAGAGCCCTCACGTTTGGCCAGGCTGAAATATTTAAAGGTGGGTCGAAACCCAGTGGGTCTATCCCTTCAGAGGCCAATTAGAACAACTGCTTGGTCATGGATGAAAGGCTCCTGCCATTGCATGATGCACAATGTCACATATGCTGGACATATCAACATGTTTGTATAAACGCATGCATTTTCTCTACCTTTCATTTATGTATATGACATCTATCCCGCTACTTATGGGTATGGTTGTATAAATTATAATTTCGCTCTGTTGCCTCTCCTCTTCCCATTTTAAACAATAATCCTTCCGTTTTAAAACAACTAAATCCCAGCTGCTCTACAGTAATGTTCAAGCAAAAAAAGAAAAAAAAGCAAAACAAGTGTTTTGCTATCAAATCCTATTTCGCAAAAGAGTCTAACATGAAAGCAGAGGTAAGAAAGGATAAGGAAAGCTTAAACAAAAATATAGGGATGAGGGAAAATTGGTGCTACAGTAGGTAAGCAATATCCTGTATAAACATATGAAACTAAGGAACTTACAGTTGGCCATACCCAATCCCGTGCAGCACATGGTTCTCTAATTAATAGAAAAAAAATGGATCAATACGCTGACAAGAGAATTACGTCAATTCCACAAGTAATTTCAGCTGCTAATTCTAGTGATTAGTGAAATATTGAGCAATTGTAACAACGCAAGAATCATTAAATAACAAATAGTTTTTGTGCCTGGAATTAACGACTGAACTTGATTTAGTTCTGCAGATGTTTGTGGCAAAGAACTCTTTATAACTGCATTCAATCAAAGTTAAGCCAGCTGATTTCTTATTTTGCATTATGATGATTCGCTGGTAACACGCTGCAGGCTTACATCAAAGTAAAAGCATACCAAATAATATATGGGAAAACTTTTGGTAACTTTTTATGTCCCAGGTGTTGAGATGTTGTTTAAGGCCATCTGGATTATATACATCCTGTTATCAGACAACTGCACTGTAGATGAACAACCTATCGTACTTTCAAACACACTTTACTGAGAATTTGGAGTCTTTATTTAGCCTCATTTCCTAGAGGAAACCCATTCAGGCACAGGGAGAATATGCAAACTCCATACAGAATAGTGAGAAATTGGGATTGAAGCCCTAAACTCAGACCTATCATGCTAATAAATCATCCACTTTGTCACCCCAGTCCTGAACATTAATTCAACAAACTTTAATAATTTCAACTACAGAGACACATCCCGTATTGCAGTAAATAACCATTAGAATCAGTTTTCAGTGTCCTTAAAGAACCTCCACCTTCCAAAAAAACAACAACAAAAAACCCTTCAACATAGCCGTTTTTTAAAAATATCTTGATACGATACACATCCATTTTGCAAAAGATTCACCCACCTGAAATGCAATACTATTTATTGCATCAGAGGGAAGAACATGGGGCAATCTATACAGTGCTTGCATGAGAAAATCTTAATGTAGTCCAGCACCAAAATTCAAACAGTATTTCCCTAGTAGTAAAATCACTACATACATTCTGAGCACATTAACACCTCATTGTAGCACGTAGATACATAAATGCCCATAAAGCATAAATCATTCATAATTATCATTAAAAGGAAAAAAGAAGGGTGATAGCAAGGTGGAATAAATTGCCACTTCTGACCCCTCCCTTAGTCAAAGTGATGTGAACTGACAGCATATGAGGAGCAATTTCCCCCATTTCACAAGGGCCGAGGTGAAATATGGATCCAAATCTCAATGGTAACGCTAAGACTCACACAAAACTGTCACTTCATGCAGACAACTAAATAACACACAAACACACTCATAGATAGTCTTAAACATGTGTATTATATGACGTATATGTATCGCACTTACTTCGATGTATTATTATTATTTTTTTGCATTTCCTGGCCCCAATATCACCCCTCATCTCGCTTTCTCATATGCCCCAGGGAGAAAAGGCACTTAAGATGACTTTGAAGCAACACATGTTGAACTGCGGGTGCTGCTGCTGCCACATTTGGTAAGGAGAGGTGAGAACAAGAGAATGCTATTCAAACAAAGACCGATGACAAATCTCTAGGCCGTGACTGTAGTTGGGTAGTGTAGCACTTACTATGTCCACTTTGTAGTTTGCCAGTAGTGAATAATATCATTTATCTGAAGAGTTCTCCATGCAGTGGTATTTAAATCAGGTCCCAATCTGTCTCATATCTGCAACAAACGAATAGAAACACAAATCAATTATTTATCCCACTTCAATTTCACAGTGACTGCACTAATTTTTTTTGACAAGTATAGGAGAGGATTTGAGTGTATTTTTGGGAAGCACTGACATCTTTGGTTAATTTTAATTCTTCCATGTTCAAGATTCTTTTATCTAATTAACACTATGAATTCTCAAACAGTGTAAAAAAATGAGGTGTTAATCAAAAATGCCTGGATGTAAGAGGCCAAAATGCTGTTGTTTAATTTCTTTATACGTATGTCAGTACCTGCTTCTGAGAGAGAAACAAGTGAAAAAAATAAAAATAAAACCATAATAGGGCTCCCAACTTGCATTCGAAATGCAATAATTTTGGTGTTATTTTATTTCATTGTAATTTAAAAAAAAATCTATTTTATTCTAAATTGCAGGGTCTTTGTGATGATTTGCTATAACCCTTTTTACTTTTGCTCCCACTATATCTCTTGTATGCTACACTACTGGGAAAAAAACAATATTTGTAATACTGCAACGTGCTGAAGAGTGTAAGGTTGCTCTTTGCTGGACAAATGAAGGCATGAGGAGTCAAAGTGTACCTTGGGGTCAAAGGTGATCTTAGTGTAATGTTAGACAGGTCAACAAAAGTATAGGCAAGAGGAGTTTGTAAGAATATATGATGATGTGACCAGCATTCCTTTGTGGGCTTTGAAGCTGAAGACATCCCTAACAGCAAGTGGGGAGACAAAGTTGGAAACCTTCACGTGGTGTCTCCTGAGAGGCCGCTCGCTGCGGCCTGCGAATTCCAACAAATACCACTCAGAGCTGCCAACAAGGACCGTGGCACCCTACGTTTTTCATCCAGCCGGAGACATTTGACTGCCCCTCACCTCCGACTACCCCCCGGATGAAATAATCCGCGTTCCAGTGGCAGCTCTAGCGCTATCTGAGGGCAATCCTCAGGCGCTTGTAGTGCAAAAACAAAACAAACAAACAAACAAACAGCAAGTGTGATCATCTTAGAACTTGCTTTAATGTTGCTCTCTTGGCAACCTGTGCTCTGAGGTCTGACGAAATGGAAAAATACATAAAAAAAGAAAAGCCGTGATATTTTCAGTGTGGAGAAAAACCTGACTACTTTCAAATTACAATAAAATGGTCATTCATTCAATCTTCTGTGGCGGTACACAAAGAATTAATTGCAAGCCGATTGCAGAAAGTTGAAGGTTTAAAAAGTAAAGTTTTTGTGCCAAATGAGTTCTATTATTTGTCTAAACCATTGATTTGATTTGAATTGCAAACACACAGTGCTTGCATTCAGACTAAGAACATTATTGTTAGAGTACTGGGGAATTCAAAAGGCTAACAGATGATGTTCATAATGGACGGCTTTGCATCATCAATTCGTCCTTGTCGACAGCGCACAGTTTGATTGAGTCTCACTATAGAATCACAACCCTGAAGTCATTTGGGATAGTGATGGCATTAATTTCTGATATTGAAATAACTGGATTTTTTTTCAGAAGAATGTAACGGCAAGATTGTTGCTCATACAATTTCACACATTGATCAAAGGAGATTGAACACTCGGATTTCACGTTTTTACGTATTAAAATGCCTACATTTATATAGGTTGTAGCAAATGTTTTAAGAATTGGATCTGCTTTTTATAATCTACAAAAGTCAAAATAAAAATAAAAGACGTGCAAAACAAACAAGTAAATGGCAATTTTTTTCCGACAACCAATTCAAAAGGAAATACGTGGTCTTGTCCACTTTTTATTAATGCTAAACGTGAATTGTATATTTGTGCAAAGCCATCTAATTTGATTAGAGGGATAAGTCTCTGGATATGAAGCTTTGGTTTGTGTATGAATATATTCTCTCGGTGCTACTACCAAAGGTCATTTTGAGGATTTTGTGTAATGGAAGGATAGAAATGGCTGTATCATCTGATGCTGTTGGAATTTTGTAAAGCCTGCTATGGGGAATTTAAAATCTTAGAAACATGCTGTTTAGTGTTCAAATAACTCTTTTTTTTATCTCAGAGGCAGTTTGGAGATGTTGAGAATCACTCCACTGTTAGGGATACAGAATCCTAATATTATGAATGAGAAATGCATGTTCCTAGAGATTTTTTTCATTGCTAGATATAGTTTACATTCTAGATATCCATATATTTCCAGATATTTAAAAGATTAGTTTAGCTTAGTCAAGAGCTGATTTCTTTTTGATATATTCAGATGTAAAATACTACATTTCCCATGGGCTGGATTGGACCTGCTCCGTGACCATCTTGACACTTCTGTTGGAGTGAATATTCCTGTGCATTGCTATATACACGTATGCTGTATGCAGGGACGGTTAGCTGTTTTTAAGCAGCCAATTCTGCAGTGAAAGTGACTGTCAGGCTTGACTATAGCAGGGATGTGCTGATAGAGAGGTTTTAAAGTAGCAGACTACTGCCTAAGGCCTGGAAGAACTTGGAAAAGAGGGAAGCGTGGGGACAGGGGTGTGTTGGTGTAAATAGTGGAAAGGAGGGGAAGCAACACAGATAAAGAAAAACAGGAATGCAGCAGAAAATAAACATGAAATAGGGAGGAGATTTCAGAGAGGCGGCAACCAAGGTCAAGCCAGGCAAGCAGAGCAAGTAGAGAATGAGAGATAAAGGTGAAAAAAGTATAAAGGGAGGGTCAAAGCCAATGAACGACAATGTTGGAAGAAGGAAAGAGCAAGAGAGAAAAGATACAGAATGCAAGCCCATAGGGGGTGGAGGTGTAGAGTGAGTCCTTGCATGATAATTTGTTCATTAGGGAAGACCTTGACCAAGAATGTTCTCTGCCTATATCGTGATCTCATGACTCTTCTTCACTTCATGCTCCCCCTCTCTCTCCTGTAACCCCCGTAAGCCACTTTGCTTAGTTTGTCTTTTTGACTCCTCCCTGTCACAGTTCTCTCATTATAAAATCCCCATTCTTAGCCATAGGGCCACGGTGAAAGAATGAGAGGAGAGAGATTCTGAAAACATATCACTCGCCTGACCTCTTTGCCCCACATCCTTTACACATGCACATCTGATGTCTGTTTTTAACGCGGCGTTTGTGTGCCCTCCTGTACGGATATTTTCTTTCAATACAATTGGAACATGTATACACATGTTCCAATTGTAAAATATATGTGTACTACTCATATAAAGTAGATGTATCTTGTATATTAATGCTGTGCTTTACCATTATCTCCAGGCTGTCATAAAAACACTGATATACTACAGTTAAATTAGCTTAGGGAAGGTTCCGTTTTCTTGAGGTACTCCATTACTCCATTTCAGGTGGGGATTTAGGTTGTTTGCACTGCAGGTGCATTTCCCATCAGCATGGAAAGTTTCTTAAATCGCACAAGTCTTGGCTAAATTGCCTTAGGTCAAGTCAACACTAAGATGGAGAAGGTTATTGTGCAGCGTATTTCACAGTAAACATTATATTTGGCATCACAGGCATTTGAACAGAGTTTATGACCCTCTGCTGTCACAAACCAAACTAGAATTTGCATAAAACATTACATTTTAGGTGACACATGGTTTCTAGTTGAAAGTATTATCCTCTCTTGGTAAAGAATAGTTTTTTTTTGGTATCGATTGATTGGTGAAAGGGCTTAACTTGCCCTCTTTCCATTGCGCACTGCAGTGAGTGCTCAAGAGTCTGATGATGTCATTCAGTAGCTGCTGATTCTAACACATTCAGAATAAAACAACACACTGCTCAAAATCTCATGGTATTAAATGTTATGAAACAGACACAATACTGCAGGAACAATAACACTGAGAAGAAAGCACAATAACAGTTGTAATCATCAGGAGCAACCAAATGGCAAAAACATAAGGCATATTTTTTTTCTATTACAGCTAACACCTCATCGGATATTCTTTCCCCCACTCTTCCTTATAAACTGTAGAACTGAAATTCACAGTGCTGCAGCAAAGTGCCCATCATGCAGTGTGGATCAATATAGCTCATAATAGATTTGTTTGGGTACGTTTCACACTGCCTCCCGTGCTCATCTTTATTGCACATCTCTCCACACAAATACCCCCCCGCCCCCGGCTCAGGTAACGTTTATTGAACAAAAACCATGCTTGTACATTTGCAACTGGCAGTGGCAAGCACCCTACAGCTTCTAATGATTTTACAATTTCTTGTCAAGGTTAAAAAGAAAGGGTTGAATAAAGTAAGATCAGTTGATTTAGGAAATGAATGTGAAATGGCAATAATGTAAAAGACTGAGTAAAAATCCTTCGGATGAGCATTTCAATGACTGTGTCCTCTAAAATGGAAACACATAACTAGTAATAATTAATTCATTCCTTATTCATTTTATGATACTACTTATCTTCACAGGGGTCACAGTGGTACTGGAGCCTATCAGAGCCAACTGTGGAGAGTAGATATCGCACATATTTCATACCAAATTGCAATTAATGTATTTTCTCAATGTTCTAGTATGATGTACATAGTACCGGAGTAAGTTGTTTAAATAAAAAAGGATATGAATGTTTTATAAAAAAAAAAAGCGAACTACATACGCAATGGGAAACATGTTTTATGGTTCAAAATATGAATGTGTGTGAGTCACTGACTTTTAATGGGTGTGACTTCTAAATTTATATTAAATTCAGTTAATCTTTTTAGAGTGGATAGAATTGGATAATTTTCTGTGCGGTCATTCTTGGGGCATTTCAATTCAGAGATGGTAATTATTATAATGAATAGATGACTAAAAGGAGCAATAATACTCAGTTTTACTATGATATTTTATCCATGTTTATATGTGTATGCATGTGTGTGCGTGTTTGTATGTGATGGGATGTCTGAATTTTTGAAAATGAAAACAACATTGAAGATGGTCAAAATAATTCAGAAAATAGGACTTTTGTATCCTTATACCTGTATTATGCCACATGCCCTTGGGGGACTATCACAAATGTAGATACAGAAAACACCCATATTATCATGTCACACACACACAGATTATGTACATTATGTAAAAGACATGGCAAACAGTAGCATCTCAAGATCTCACATTAATTTAGTGGATTTGACCTTGCTTTGTTTATGTATGTGTATGAACGTGTGCATACAAATTCAGGTGTCTATGCAGGTTTTTGACATGCAGAGCTATTTCTTTGATTTGGCCTTGTAAGCATTTTTTATACTATACGTATAAAAATTCATATATGATGTTTAAAGCGCTAACACTAGATAGTCTGTGTATGTGTGTCTGCATGTGCATTTCAGGACAAAGGTAGTGAAAGGAGAATCCATATAATGATGAGATGTATAATACATTGTAGGAAGTGGAGTCAAGGGCAATGTGGATGGAATATAAAACTTGAATGAAATGATGCGATCTTAGAAAACACCAAAATCCACCTTAAGCAGACTTATGAGGAAACAGAGTAAGTAAGCACACACACCCGCCACTTTCCAAAACACACACGCCTTTGAACGTAGAGTGCTGCGATGACAATTGCCAGCGGCATGAGTCGTCCTCTCTAATAAAACCCTAAAACGGGGAGTCGCCGTTAGAAAAGAGCTAGAGAAATCGAGCAAAATGCTGAGAATGTAATTTGAGCACATTGGAGTCGGTCCAGTGAGCAGGCGTTGACACACAATGCAACACGGTTATTCAAGCACATGTGATGCCACATATGTCAGAATTAGTTAACAGCTACGCAGCTAAACACAGACACACAAGGTTGACCCCTGCGGCCTAAACTACATAAACATCCACACAATGATACACAATGTGAACTCGAGATATGGCTATGAGCATTTTGAAAAGCACAACTAAGCTAAATTCTTCATGAAGGGTCTCTTATTTTATATGTGGGGAGAAAAGTTTACTGAGCAATGTCTAAATCTCTTAGAATGAAATGTGTATCAGCTACATAAGGACATGCAGTCAGATGAGAAATATTTTAGAACATACTATCTTGTACCCAATGGTGTGACCTAACTGGCCTGATTTTAAAGCTTACCCGATTTTGCAGTATTAAATATACGAGAGTATTAATAAACCAATGAAGGGAAAATGGTTGCCCGTGGCATAGATGTATGTTGGGTTGCGAACGAAGGAGCCAGCAGTCAAATGCCCATCCCCTGGTGCATGAATAGGTGAATGTGAGCATGTTAAAACACGCTTCAGAGCATGAATAGGTGAATGTGAGCCGTGTTATAATGCGCTTCGGAGATTGTAATGGCGTAGAATCTAGTATTCCAATTATTTGTGTCTAGATGCATATGTGTGCATTTGGTCCAATCAGATTTATTTCTTCTACTTAGAATGGTTCTTTCATCAAATTATACATTTGCTATGATGTGTTTTATGATTCATTTTGTGAAACACCTTGTCTTATATTTTTTGTCTGAAATCTGCTAAGAAACAACAATTTTATTTGATCAGATTTTGTTTATATGCATATAACCATTATCATTTGCTATATTTGATTCTTTTCATTTTTTGCAGCAGTCCTTTTCACAGGTATACAATGGTGAAAAGCGAATCTACACCTATGACTTCATCGAAAGCATGGCTTTGTGTGTTTGTGTTCCAGCCATAAGACTCAAAAGGGATGCGTTTGTGCATCTGTAGTATGGAAGGAACAGTCGAGATGCAAGCTTTCCTTTTGACTGAGGAGTTCTGCCTTTGGGGGAATTCCCTCAGTAGCAACTTTCATTGATGGCCCGAGGCCACGTACGTACCCACACTGATTCACTCACCCCGCTTTCATGTAACACCTTGAGAAATTCAACACATACGCCACAATATAGATGCATAATTTAAAGTGTTCCACATAGAGTAGCTGTTGGTGTATTTGCATGTCCCTACCAATTCTGTATGACGAGGAAAGGGAAAATTTTAAGTTTGAGTAGTTAGTGTTCAATCTTACACTGAATGTTCTAATTAAGATTGACAGAATCACGATAAACACACCTGCTATGCCAATAATCTGTGTTTCATTTGACATGACTCATTCATAAAATAATGAGGGCTTTGGGAG
Organism: Stigmatopora nigra; assembly: GCF_051989575.1. Lineage (NCBI taxonomy): Eukaryota > Metazoa > Chordata > Actinopteri > Syngnathiformes > Syngnathidae > Stigmatopora > Stigmatopora nigra. The sequence continues at coordinate 5,504,970 of NC_135513.1, forward strand.
GGTAGAATACCTTTGAAATGGAAATCTATTGTAGTTACCAGCCTTACATTATTAGAAAGTAGAAAGTATTTAATCTCATCTCATTTCATTTTCTGAACCGCTTTAAGAATCAACAGATGGAAATAGCAAACTTTGTATTTAGGGATATAGTGCCAAACTGTATATCCTGACATTTGTTTTCTTAAATCCTGCTGACCCCTTTTGGTGATATCCTTTGCACATCGATGTTCTTTTTTGATCCAGCAAAGCGTGAGAGATTGAAAGTCAGTGGCCTTAAATTTAGTTTGTCAGGCTTGCTACATCATATATGTAGTGATGTGTGTAGATTTTCTCAACCATGTGATGATTTTATGGAACATAGATAATAAAAATATCTAAATTTCTTACAATTGTGTGTTGAGAAAGACAAAAAATATAAACTTGTATAAATTAAAACAAATCTAAATCTGCTGTGGCAATGCTGACGTCACTCAAGTCAAGACACCGCGAAGAGTAAAATGCCAGTCAACCCGGCATCATAAAAGGGTGCCCCTTCAGTTAAATTTAATCATAACTACTTTATAATGCTATTTGTAGTCACCAAGCATTTACATTGTAGATATAAATATATCAATCTCGGTTCTAATGTATTATGTATCTCTATTCTCTTTGTCTGTCTTCTGTCTGCCCCCTTGTACTCTTTACTTTCCAACTATATTTTCAATGAAATTCACTATTTAATGTATACAACCATGGAAGAGTATTGAAAACTCCCCTTTTACACACCCACAACTGCTTCATTATTAAATAGGATTCAAATCTACTGTGCATCAAGACCTTGCACCTCAACAGAAGGTCAGAAACAAAAACAAGCCAAAAAAGAAAGAAAAAAATCAGGCACCTGGCCAGGTGAACAAGTACATCTTATCCGATGTTGTTATTTTGTAAAAAAAACTTGGTTTCCCAATGTGGAAAGAAATACATCTTTCTGAGAAAGTTGTAATCAAAAGTACTGTGGTCCCGCTATATACAAATGCTTACAAAATGTGTTCATTCTTCTTCACAATTTATTCAAAGCAACGGGCTACTGCAGGCAGGAGGTGATAACCTTGGAAAAACAAATGTAGTTGTAATGTTCATTAAAGGTCAGGGCATGAGACACGGAATAAATCGTAATTTTCGGGCCGGACCAGAAGTCAGGATTTTACAATGAATATTGCACGAGTACCAATGACAATGCTTTTAAAAAATTATATATACATACACATATATATCGGCTGGCCACCGATTCAGCTAAAATAGGCTCCAGGAGCCCCGCAACTCTAATGAGGATAAAGCGGTTCAGAAAATTAGAAGAGATGAGTTCTGAAGTTGCCAGAGGAAGGCTCCCAATCCTATCACCTTTGCTTGTTTACGCCAAAACAGTAATCAGTGGCAAAATGCTGACCCAGCAAATCATTTTAGGTAGCAGTCTGCTCATTGGTAACACAATTTTGTCCAGAGCATCTGTGTTATAAACGATCCCACTTCCACATAAAACACTACTATGTACTACACGCTATATTTGCAGGACATCAAAATAACATTTAAAGACATTGCTTTGCCTCCACCTTGTTTATGAAGAACGCTAATGTGGAATAATTATTTGCCCCCTGTCACTTGGATACTTTACCATCCTGACTCAATTTCTTGGATTGTAATCCAGATTGAAGACTGTCCTAAATGTACCTGATGTAGTCAATATTTGATATATATCCTACTAGTCAATAATATCACTTTGAAATAACAAAATAATTTCTTCAATTTAAAAATAGTATATAGTTTACATGATTATTTTAGAGTAAATAATTTAAGATTACAATGGGCTACATAACTTCTATGGATTCTTATTGTCTGCTGATACTGCATTATGACCCTCTGTGGGGTAATGAATATCTAAAAACGTAGGCTATATCATTATAGTATCATAAGAAGTCCCATGTTGTAATTCTCTTTTTCCTTAATGGTATCCTTGCATGGTCATCATATACATGCTGATAGATTTCGTTCTTTGTCGGACCTTTTATATATATTCATTCATTCCTTTTCCATTCCATTTAAAAGGGTTATGGGTCACTAGAGCCTATCCCAGCAAATAACAGGCAGTGGGCGGGGTACACTTGGAATCGGTTCTCAGCCAATCACAGGGCACAAGAAAACTAACATCCATCCAAGCATACTCTCACCTAGGGAAAAGATTGAGCCATCAATCAGCCTCCCATGCATGTTTTTGGGATGTAATACAAAAACAAATTATGAAGTTCTTCACTGAAAAAGGGACAAAAGAAAACAAGCAGAGTGAGAATGAAATGACTCACCATGTCTGTTGACTGGGTTGTTGGGTGATGACCTCCCAGAAGTTATCCGACATACGTATGTGAGAACAGCATTTTCAATTGTGACCTCTAATTCGCTTGGCTTGTGTCTGACACCCAGAATGAAATGTGTGCTCACGCGGACAGAACGCATGCATCATAAATCAGTTTGATGTGTCAAAAAAGTGTGTCACCACTGTCATTCAGCAACGTTTGAGCATCAGACACACGTTTGGTGTGTCAGAAGATATGCACACGACACTTCTGTTGTTAGTCGTATTTGAATTGTCGCCCCAAAAACTGAGAAATGATCAATTAGGATTCTTTGGTCTTCAGTGTGAGTATGAGACTATATAATGAGATAATCATTGGATCCAATATTAGCACACTGTTGACACAATTAATCACTATGTAAACAGGATCAAATAAAATTATGCAACCAATTTCACAATCTCCAGTTAATCAAATAATCAAGCAAGTTAAAAGACTCGCTATACCTGAATATCAAAAATGTTAAATGATCACACAGGAAATGGCAAAACTGCACACTACAGAAAATATTTAATTATACTGAACACAAGAGTTTAGACTCAGAAAATAACCTTGATCCAGACAAACGATTCAATAAAAATAATCACTAATCTGTATGCAGGTATTATCCTAGTGATCAATTTATGAAAAGTATAAACATTCATAATGCAATTTCATTCATACACACAAATGGCAAATGTCTATGTAAAAATGTTAATTAAAATTGTCATAGTATAAGAAACTGTTAAAAAGTTAAAAAGTACACTGACTATTTTACCAGCGATATGGCATTATTAAAGTAGTGCAACCTTTCACGTTTATTTGTAAACATATGTTGGTGACCTTTTAAATAAAATCATGCATTCAATTCCACAAGGCTTCCACCAACCAATCACTCAACCAATTAATTAATCAATTACTCTTGGAATCATTGTTAGCATTAGTGAGTGTCGGGAAACAGGTCGTTTGATGGAAAAGCCATGTGCATAAACTAAAAAGAGCATACGTGTGGACGTGTTGTTCATTGAAATGTCATTAAAACAGCTCTGTTTGGCTCCGTTGTTCAACAAACCCCCTTAGACAGAATCATTAGTAGTTTTATTTTTATATTTTATAAGAAAACAATTTGCCAAAAGCAAAGACGAACTGCTTATGTGAAGGACCTAGAATGTTGTGCTACAGCCCTGGGCAACTGTCACTATCAAGGATTCAGCGCTCCATCAGTGGGTGCCAACCAGCCTCCCTATCTCCATTGGGGTGGCAAGTCTTTGTGTCTTTATCTGTCTAATTTGCATGTGTTTTTCTAGACACATTGAAATATCTCAGGATGTGGCTGTGTTTCACTATAACAATGGTTACACTGTTGTTCAAATATGTTGAAGTATCATAAATGCTACCTGTCAGAAAGACAAAGACTCAGTTAACATCTAAATATTCAAATACTCACTGTAAAATACATGTTAGGAAGAAAAACTGACAAGTCTATTTAACATGCTGACAAAACAAGGAGGCCACCTTTGTCAGACATTCATCAGAAGGAAAAAATATATGGTGACTTATTCAAAGTGAATATTAGGTGTGGACACTGTTAACTTTCCTTTGTGTTTGATGATGCCCATTTGTAATGTAAAGATCATTGAAAAGCATTCAGGTTCACTCAGTATGGGATTATCAAATTATATATATATAAATGCCTCTTTGACACAATACTGCATGTATTACTGTATGTCAGTCTACCTTAAATTCCCATTAAATTACAGTTCAACATTTCTCCTCATTTAGTTAAAAACCATCACATGAATAATGTTCTACTAGTACGATATGCTGTAGCGACATGCACGTCTTACACGATAATAACGTTGTTAGCAGCACCTCTGTATTTTTGTCAATCAATGCATCAACAAGGCCTGTTCTCTCTGCTGAGAATGTACAATCAATTTAGCGGCTGGAAACATTAGATTATTTATGTAGTCATTTATTTGTGAGGCGCTTGCAAGGCTGGCGTGTCCCAAGTTAGTTTAATACTGCTACCTAATTAAGTGTTCCACAGTTTTAAATCCTTCTAAATTATTTCCTACGTCTTTTTCCCCCAAACTCCATCTCTTCGTTCTCTTTCTTCTTTGCCTGGAGGCTTTTTCCATATCCCTCTCTGAATCATTTTCCATTTCATCTTTGTGTTAAACATTAATATACCCCCTTTGTATTTTTTGTCTTCCTTCATTTCATCTCCGTTACAGACAGATGAGCAAAGGCGCTTAGCTCTCATTTAGTGGGGGTTGATGAAGAAGTGCAGGTTCTAATTCTATGTGAGAACATAACTACGATATGATCCGTGCTATCCATTATTTCCATTACATATTTAATAGCAAGTGTTATCGTAATGCTTAATTACCAATTAACATTGACTGATTAACTGACAATTGCTGGCTTAGAATAAAAATGCAAGAGTCCCAACACAAGGATGTGGAAATTAGAGGACATTTATCTTCGCGTGTTCACCTTAATTTGACTTGCACGTGTGTTTGAGTATGTGTGTGCCTGATCGAGCAAGACCTAATCACTTCCATATTGACGATGTCATGTCAGTTTGAATGCGCACCTTTGTAGACATTTTTCATCTGGGCATTGTGAACGCTGTCACATTCCATTTGATGCCTCCATAAAAAGAGATGGGATCTAGAAGCTTTTATGTTATAAGGGTAACATGATAAAAATATGATTTAAGACTTGATTTAAATTATATACAAATAATTCTAAACCCAGCAAAACACAATAGTTATCTCTGTTGATTTGCATAGCTCAAAGTGACGGTGAATCACTAACTCAGATGGAATATATCCACGTATGGCTACCTTGATTTATGGTGCTCATAGACATATACAAGCAAAAATTTAACATCAATAGTTCACTATTGTAAAGGTTATACAAAGTTCATTGTCACAAACAATGGGACTGAGATTGAATAGGCTGCCATAATACTAGAAAATCTAAATATCTACAATGCATCGATGTCCAGGTGATAGCATGAGACAATAGTTCTGGGTTTTTCCTCGGAAAGCAACTTGATGGTGAGACGTCGGTGTTCTCTAAAACATGGAACAGTAGGGTATTCAAATATTCTAGTGTGTTGCATATATTTCCATATTCGCTCATGGATTCAGAATTGAGTTAAAATTGAGCACAGCTCTGGTGAATTCAATTTGTTATGACACCTTTCCTGCTAACATGACAGAATAAACATACTATATGTGTACATGTATGAAAAGAAATGTCTAAAAGTTGCACTTGATTTACAAACTCATTACTGATGAAGGCAATGGATTGGTATGAATGCATATAGTGGATTACACCCCCACTGCCAAACACTGCCAAATACAATTGAGTCTTTAATATGAAACCTCAAAGATCTCAATTAAGCCACCCTTAATAGCATTTGAAGATAACTCTTTCAAACATTTTCAAGGACTTAACAAGATGGAAAGTGGGTAGGAAACAAATCAAAACCAAAATGCCTTTGTTAAATTCAACATAATAGTTTGTAGTCAAATGGTTGTGTCTAGTGGAGGTTTTCAGAAATTAAAAAAAAGGATGTTGAGACATTATTTTAAAAGACTGACAGTCTGTTTACAGGCAGCAAGTCATTACTCTGCCCGTGAAAAAATTAAAGTATGAATTTTTCTCATTATTTTGTTTTGATTCGATATGAGGCCTTAGTGATCTACAGTATGACATTTAAAATGAATTCACTTGAAAATCAGACCATTCTTGAATCATATCGTGCTCCACATATCCAGATACCTACTCTAATTATCTTCATTGGAGAGATGTACACCCCTATACACACATTTTAGCACGCTTTTAATTCCTTCTGTTTAAGTAATTATGGGCCTTAAGGCAAAATACAAAAGGGCCCTGATGTGGAATGCACTTTGAATGAACTTCAAAGATAGAAAATCTAAGCTAAATAGGTCAAAAGTATATTGTCTCATATAAACAACAACAAAAAACTAGCCAACAATTTAATTTGTACTGAGTGTCAAATTTAAATGTGGGAGGTGAAACATTTCATTCAATATGATAATTGTCAACACGCTCCTTCTAAGGTTTACTTGTTTTAAAAAAAAGTGAAGTTTGGATCCAAGGTGATTTGTATTTGCACAAATAGAGGTAAGTTAGAAATCACAAAATATAATTTAATACTTCAGGAAACAGAACATTCAATGTCATTAGTAGAGTGCTGGAGCCAAGTCAAGATAGAAAAAGGCATGAAGCCAAGAAACTTGGATTGGAGCAAATTATTACATTATTCAAATGCAGTCATGTGATTTCCCCCTTGCACCTGCCAAATCCTAATGAATACCTGTTTGTGTGTGTTCTGACACTCTTTGAAGCACTTACAACTAAAAGACTCCAGGTAGCATGAACCGAAGGATATATGGAAAATATGTGTATATATAAATGAGTATAAGATACATTTAAAAGGTATAAAAGTAGATCAATATAATATATGTCATTTGAGGGGCATGATAGGTGGGAATGAGATTGGGAAAAAATATTGACCCAGTGCAACATCTTCAGTTATATTGCTGTCCAATAACATCCTAGCTTCAATGCAGACAACAACAGTTAGACAAAGTGTAAGGCTGTTTTGACTGTGCTAAAAACCAATATGGAGTTCATGAATCTCATTTGATTCGTGGAAATTATTTGATGAGCAGTTTGCAGGAGTTGAGCAGCCCTTTTGAAGGCTGTGCCCCTATCTTACTTTGTATTTTTGTGGTTTATCATTGTTTAAAGACAACCCAGAGCAATTGCATGTGTATATTTCTAGCACAAATGGGAAATACTTGAATGATTATGCAGTGAATTTTTCAAATAAGAACTGAGGCAGATGACACAGCTATAATTTGGTTTTTTTTAGATGTTCTATTGACAGTCTCAGCACGCACTTTTGCTTCCTCTCTTTCTGTTTCTCTCTATCTATCGTTCTTTCTCACCCTTTCTCTCTCTTTTTCTCGCTTCCTCTCTTGCTCTCTCGCTCTCTCTTTTGCTGATGTGATGGAGAGTCACGACTTCCAAGTCGAGGAAATATGCAAACTCACATTAACACACAAAAAGCACATGCACAAGTGTGCACTTAGAACTTCTGCATCTATTTAATCCCAGTGGAGTAAATAGCAACCCATTACAAACAGATACATAAATTTAAAAGCAGCCATGAAACTGTAATGAATAGCAATCATAAGCATTTCCATAATACACAACATATTCTTTCATGAAAGTGCAGGTGGATAAAATAATTAAATACAAGGAATGATGTTAAGCCAAAAAAATTCTTAAAATAGGGCACTGATTGATAATGTGATGAATCATGCTTGCACGTCAGCAGCTAGAGGTTAACATTGTGTGTGTGTTTGTGTGTGTGAGTGTGTTGTGTCTTTCTGAATCATAAAATAGAAGCAAATAGACTGTCTTTAAAAGTCCATCTGTTTAGGTGTGCGTGTGTAGACGCATGTGTAATCTTAGGGTTTATGCAGTTAAGTTAAATCTTATTAAAGGGAGTGTAAAGCAGAGAGAGTGTAATTACCAAACATAAATGAGAAGCCCTCACCCAATGCATTAAATTACCCCAAGAGAGGAATGCCAGCTGATAATTGGACTTTCTCATCTCATTGTGTGTGCGTGTTTGTGTGAGTAAGTGTAGGAAAGGGGCAGCAGACATAATGCGTTCACATGACTATGAAAATGCACACACATAAAATAATCAAGTGTTTGATGTTCTTCCACTGCTGGCAAAAAAAAAACGTGGGCCGCATTTTGGATGATCAATCCACTAATCTTCTAATAAGGAAAAATTGTGGTTGACTATTGCCTGCCGTGTTTGTTAGTTTGTCTTTCATTTTTTTTGTAAACATTTAATAATGTTTTCTATGTTCCAAGTTTAAGAGACTGTCCTCAAGAAAAACAGAATTTTTAATCGTTTAAACCATTTTAAAATTGTGGTTTGGGTATAAGAGTAAACCCAAATAATACCCAATCATACAAAATATAGTACTGTATTAGTATTCGTTGAATGCTGTACTTAATTGGTGCTGTTCTGTATCTGTGTTAGTGTGTCAAAGGAAATAAGAGCAAATGGGAGTCCTGGGATTGACTCATATTGCAAAGACTTATTGTCTGTTGTAATAAAGTCCGCCATGAGGCCACTTACAGGAAGAGGTTGTATATATAGTATTCATACAAAAAGGCTTGGTGTATGTGTGTTTGTTTTTGTGTGTGTGTGTGTGTCTCTGAGTGTTTTTCCTTCCTTCAGCTCTTCGCTTGCCCATTCCTCTGCACTGTCCTTGTAATGCCCTTCTCCTTTTCCTATGCGCACCATCTCCATTCTCCTAGCCCCCTCCTCTTTCCACTTTCCCTGTTCATTCTCCACTACACCCTCTTCCCCCTTCCTTCCTTTTACTCTCTAACTTTCTGTACCAAGGGAATAACATGCTTCAGAGCTTTCAGATGAAGACAGAGAGAGTAGCTTCGATCAGAACTGCACCAGACCTTTTCAGTAAACACTGCGACATTATCTCACACACGATGACACACCCGCACGAAAGCAAGGAGAACTCACTGAAATTTAGACGTGCCTCCATAAATGCTAGGAGTTCAGCAAACTAAACGTGAATGAGAATCATAGAGGAAAATCACCTACAACATATGCTATGGTGCAGGGCAGACAGTACAGAAGCAAACAGATGAAACAAGCTGTCAGAGAAGAAAACTTGCAGAAGATTAGACGTGAAAGAATAAGAATGAGGGCATCGTGCAAAGCAAACAGAAAAAGACAAAAGGTTTACTAGAAAGAAATACCAGGAGAGAGAAGTCCAGGAAAAAGTAGTAGTTTAGTCTGATCAAGGTGGAAAGGCATTCAGGGACAAGGGAAAGGGTATAATAAGGTTAGAAAAGTAAGCATGAAAGCACACAGAGATCAGGTGTAGACTGACAGAGGGATGAACAGACAGTGGCACAGAAAGGGTTAGTCGGTTAAAAGGGTCTGCTTGATAATTGTGCTCTGTGACAGCTGACAGTACTGCCACTTAATTAAAGCCAAGCAGGAAATGACTATTTATAGAGGCCATCCCATCAGCACTAAATGACATGGTGTTTTATATCCCTGCGTCCGACTGGCTGCAAAACGCTGACTTTATCTAATTTGATAAGTGTGCGTGTGTGTTTTTCTGCTTGTCCGTGGATTGTCTGTGTTTGTGCAGTAATGGTAAAGTGTCTTTTTTTTGTGTAGAACTGTGTTGCCAAGTAATCTACATGAAAGTGGGTCTATGAGCGAGAGATATATTTAAAATGAGTGCGTGCTTTGTCTAAACCGATTTAAGAAAAAGCATTACATCTATTAGACAGACATAGAAAATTCATGGGTAACTTTGCTTATGCACAAATGGAAATAACAATTTAAGGGATTGACAGAATTCAGTGTGACAGTTTTGAAATGTCAGGCTCAAGAGTCTGACCTCCTCGGCGGATTAATGGATGTGTGAGAATGCAGAGCCTCTGGTAATGAAAAGTAAAAACACCGGTTGCTGCATTCAATTACAGAATTTTAAACACAAGGATAACTGTAGTGCACATATTGTCATGCCATTTTAACATGGTGCAAAACCAAAATAGCTCCACACTATTAGAACTCTGCTGGAATTAATAGCTGGTTTTACACAAGTGCTGGACTAGCACTAAATTGATTTTGGTTTAAGCTGCTGCTGATTGTTTGGTGCAGATTTTTAATTGTTGTTTCATAACAATACATGTAATCACTATAGTGATTGTAACTATGGCTTTTTTTTACCACGCTCAACAACCACAAGCCTCAAAAGTAGTACTGATTTGCACTAATTAACTGTGCCAAACATAGATGAGCCTAACTGGTACTATGCATGGAAATGGGTCGAATGTAGAGTCTTTTGGAAGATAGAGAATTTGAATTGCTTGACAGTCCAACTAATTTAAAATCCAACCTGATGTTTGAAGGAAAACAATTCCCGACCAATACAATTGATATTATGATTGTGACACTACGAATGGTTAAATAGGTAGGAGAAAACTTTACAGTTCTGTATTTACTGATATTTACCGGATATTATTATTTCTCATTAGTAAAATTTCAGTGATTAAATTAGTTTGTTGAGGTTTTGGGGCATCGTGGTCCTAATGTGTCCAGTTCAATTACATTTTGGCCTATTTAAAAGATTAAGTTCCTTGGTCTTTTAGTCGGAAATATTCATGTTTCCCCACTCCTTTTCCATTTTACCCACCGTCCAAAAATAAAAAAGTTACCATTTCAGTTAACTGATGCCTAAAGAACCGTGGACACTAGCAGAGTCAATAAAGATCTTTAGATAGTCTTGGTGTAGGGAACTTAAATTTCTATCTCCTTCATGAGAATCGACACCCTTAAAGAAAAAGTGAGCCAGCATCTATAAGTGGAAGTGCAAATTTGTCATGGTCTTTCACTGTAACGATCCATTGCAGGGCCTTTTTTATCATTACACACTTCCATTGCTGAAGTATTGCATTGGAGCACATTTTTTTCCAACTCAGTTACTATTTATTATTTAGTACAATAATAATAATACTGACATGGGCTGTTCAAATCCAAATGTTTAGATATACAATTGAAATCTATGCCTCTGAACATCTGAAAAAAATATAGTGGGGATATCATATGATTATTTCATCATATTTGGGTGTGTAAAGCTGCAAGCAAAAGTGCATCTCCTTTAACTGCTGCCAGCACTTTTGGCAGGTGAAGAGCTCACAACAAATCCAGAACCAAAACATGTACGTCCCTGCTGGATTCATGCGCACAAAAAATTAATCCTCTCCTGCTGGATTTAACCTTCTGGACTTTCTTCCTCTCAGTGGATATTTCTGTTTTCCTGAATATTTTAGTTCAGTCCATGACATTTTACCTTGCAATTCCTATGTGCTTATATGGTAGGGGTTGGCACTTGTATAATGAAAAATATAATGTGAACCAGGACATGCCGTTGCATTTTTTTTCCAATTTCAACTAAAGGAACTGATGTTGCACTGAGTCACTAAAAATCCAGATTTATTACAACTTTGCAGGCAATCTCTAGTTATACATCTCCACAATTGAAAATAATATAACAAAGCACTATGCTTTGTTCAGCAGCAGTAAGTTTATTGTTAGACTGAAAAAATGAAATAGAGAAGTTACAAATGTCGGATTTTTTTGCCGTTCCTGAAATGGGGCTGGGTTCTAAATCCCTTTCTCTATCATTATTTCCCGTCTCACTTAAATCGTCAGATGACACCATATGTTTGATCTGTTGAAGTGTCAATTGGGGTGCAGCACTGTGATCAACACTTCTTTGAGCTTAGCACCTTCCATATTTGACATGTCACCCAATTGCTTTGTTGGTTGCCTATTTTCATTCCCTCATGCCCTTTTACTTTATTTGTGCTTGTATATATGCTTGAACTGCTGGTTTGCCGCTTGAGGGCAATCTCCAAATCAAACTTCTCTGATGACCCCAGCACACACACACACACAAATCTCCACACACAAACACACGATGCTCTCCAATATCTCTCTATTTACGCTCCCTTTTCTCTCTCTGCTTCCCTTGGCAGATGCGGCAGCGTAAAACATCACTTCTGCCAAAACATCCGGCACAGCTAGCTGTTTACTCCCACATTTGCAGGAGGAGGCAAGAATTTTTGAAAGTGTACATATTTTCATACACAATGAAGTAAGGACAGGAACAGATGTATTCATACCTAAGTACAGTGCAAAGCCTTGATGTGGCATTGCTTGAAAACTGAGATCCCTGTCGCACTGAGCTTGTTAAATGGAGTCACTCCCATGACTTTCAATGCCGACAGCCTTTGCTGTTTCTACTACACAGAGCCAACCATCAGCATCTTCACTGGAAAATTAAAGGCATGTACCATCAAGTGCTGTAATGCACATTTCACATGGAATTGTCCCACACTATTTAACTAAATCCCGCTCGGCGTATGGTGACAGTATACTTCTAAAGCTGCCTGAAAATGACACTATTAAATACTCTTAAAAAAAATGTGTTACATTTATTAAGTTCTTAGGTTCACTAAAAACTGCTGGTTTTTCTTATGTAGCACTAAATTATGATACATAATTTAGCTGCTGGGCTTATTTAAAGTTGAAACAAAATGGGCCCTTTTCAACTAGTAACTGAAATACGTATGTTTACAATCTTCTACATGTACATATTGACTTGAGATGTTCCAATTGATCCACCAGCACTGGAAATAAATATCCGATCTGTGATCAAGACCCTTTTTTCCTTATATTCTCTAACAGGAATCAAAAGTGGAATCTCTGTAAGCTCAAGTGTTTGTTGTTGCCTCTTTCCTCCATACTTTACAGGTGCATAAGGCCAAGAGCGATTAGAAGCAAATATCACTTATTGGACCACTCCAGTTGCCCTAAACAAACTTGTCGAACAGAAGATTCTTTGGCGCATGTGAAAAAAAAGATTCAATAACTTAACAAGCTGTAAAATAAAAGCTGAAGAACTTGCATTGGTGGAGTGTTGAAAATAGAGGCAAGACAAATTTGCAATAGACATTCAGAATATGAAAGTTGCACAAAGCTGTAAAAAATGAATATAAATAAAATAAAGTATATAGTACATAAATAGTATAAAGTAAATTATAAATTGCTTCATTGTGTTAGCAAAGGCCTGATCTATCAGCATAATCAACCACTAAGTTTCGAATTGCCTTTGCCACATATAAATAGACATTATTAGATATATTTAATCTTTTTTACCAACCAGTTCAGAGTTTCCAGTGTGCAGACAAAGATGGTTGGCAAAGCATGACATAATCTGGTTGATATCCTCACATTGTTACCTTATACACTGACTATGTTAAAGACTTCCCAGGACTCAAAAAGTCACAAAGTGTGAGACATTACAAAGTCATCACGCATCAGTGGTCATGATGCTGCTTCTTTCATGGCAGTGCTCACCATATTTCAGAAGTTGATTAAAATTCTCCCTGAATGTTCTCACTTGTTATGATGCGTGGTGACTGGAGGTCGCAACCTTGCTGAATGACTGCAGTGCTGTCCAACTACACAGAGATTTGTTTGAGAATGTTTAGCTTTGTGCACACATTATTGCCATCCTTCACAAGCTTCTCTCAGTTCATTTCCAGTATACAATAAACAAACCTGCTACTATTGATACCCATTTAACATGCATACTGCAAATCACCTGCTTAACTGTAAATTGTGGTGGAAGTAAGTGTGGGAGAATGCTTGTGATTTGATTAGTGTAATTGCAGAGGGCCCACGCCGAGGGTGAAGGGAAATAAAGGGTGCATCTGCATAAAAAGGATGGAGAGATGATGCTATATCAAGTCATAAGGATTGGTTGGGACAAAGCGAGAGAGCAGGGGGGTCCTAGGGGGATTAAATTCCTCCGGGGATGCAAAAAGAGAGGAAACACTTAAGATGACTCTATTCATCACAATCACTTCTACAAAAGAGAGCAAGGCAAAGAAAGAGAAAAAACTGAACAGGATGGATGCAGTGAAGAATAAGTGGTACCATGCATTAGCAAGAGTGGAATAAATGTATTAAGAGAGCAAATATAGTACAGCGTTTTAGAGCATCACAATTCAATATGTTTTTAAAATGATAATAATGCAGTTTTCCCTTGGATTTACTGAAATAATTGTAATTTTTTTTCACTAGACGCCCATCCTCAAGAAGGGTCGTGGAGGTACTTTACACTGTTTCAGCTAACTAGGGCAGGATGCATCCTGGACTAGTTGCCAGAAAGCCGCAGTGCACAAGTAGGTGAACCACCATTCACACATCCAGAGACAATTTGGAGGATTCAATAAGCCTACCACATGTGGTTTTAGATGTGGGAGAAAACCAGAGTACCCAGAGAAATTCCAGACCCTCAAGGGGGGAAAACATGGGAACTCCACAAAGGAAGGCGGAAGCTGAGGGCTGAACCCTTGATGTCACAACTGTGATGATAACTGCACTTTCACCATGCGAACCACTTGGACATACCTTGCCAGTTAGTAGAAATTCACTTGTCAATCAAAATTAAAAAAAATTAAAAATCTATGGATATATGCCATATACATACCAAAAATACTCAACAAATACACCATAAAGAACCTCTGATAAAATCAAGAGAGATCCTACTTCAAAAGAAGTATCTATTCAATCGAATTATCTCCAAATATATACTTGACAGGCAGCCATTCAAATAAATTGCGACTTTGCACAACTGCTAAACCGTTGCTGAGGGACAGGGTGACATTTTTTGTTGTTCGAGCAACAGTGCCAAAAAGCAAAAGTCTGCAAATGTGAACATAGTGGTTAATAGCAGGTTGCATGTAGGTTTCGAAGCTACCGCTCCAGTGTTTCTGAGCAGATGGTGTGACAGTTGCGACAGCTGATTACCTGTCCTCGGTTTGGCAATAGTCAGGCAGCCAATCAGAGAAAAACACTGAGGTTAAAGGGGGGAATTCCAATAGAGATCCACATTCAAACTGAGTGACAAAGTCGTTGACTGAACAACAAACAGATGTTGTAGTGATAGTGACTACACACATTAGAGGCTGAATATTTGTAGGACCATGTCTCTAACAGCACTACCCAATACTACACCTTAACTTTTTAACATTTCGAACTGCCATAGGATTGTGTGGAGTGTTGCTTTAACACCAGGGGGTCTATTTTCATGCCTGGTGAAAATCCGACACAACTCTGACCATAACATGAGCCAAGAGGTGTGTGAGACTGAGTGTTTGTAAATTTGCAGGCGAGTGCCAAATTGCTAGTGTTCCCATTTATTGAGAAGCTTTTGTGTGGATGCTCTAACTTGCTGGAGCATCTAATGATTATGGGAAGTATGTTGATTGATAGATTAAAATTCTCTAATGTGTCACGCTTTTTTTCTCTGTAAAAATTGTACCTTTAAGGCGATACCAATGGTAGTATATTTGTATAGCTGTGGTCTGAAAGTCAAAGTTAAGAATGCCAATTAGTAGAGAGTTTTGCAAGTCAAAGCACGTCCAAATCAAAAGACATTATATTATAATTGATGTGATTGAAAAGCAGAGCATCAAAAAGTAGAAAATAAACCTCTACTGTCTTTTACTGATAACAGTAGCCGTGTCCAAACAAAATACAACATATAGGCTAATACTAAGGCCTTTCAAATGTCCTTATCTGAACACAATGTACAAGAGGCAATCCATTGAATTATGAATCAATTTGTTTTTGTTTTTTGTTTTTAAATCTATTGAGCAAAATTCAATGTAGCTGGCTCACTGCCCCTCACAGAAAAAAAATAGACAAGCAGGTGACCAAGTTCATTCGACCGATCTTTGATTGACTTTATTAAAAATGTATCAAGGAGAAACAAATGACTCCGGATCCTTGAAGGGCACGGTATGTCTTTCTTACTTTTGGATTGTGCAAAACCCTGGGCACATATGTTGACACAAATCATAGAAAAGAGAGGGAAAAATGTTTCAGCACAATCTGCCAAAGAGAGTTGCAGATGAAAAAAAGGTTAGGGAGGCAAAGGTTGCACGAGTCCCAAAGAGAGAGACGGAGGATCGACACAGCAAAAGCAAGAGAGACCCAAAGTCAACCAGAGTACGTGAGCGGTGGGTGGAGGGGGGGTTGTGATCGAAAAACGATGGTGCTCTGGAGAGGTTAATTGGAGGTTGCGAAGCAAT
The DNA here is from genome assembly GCF_051989575.1 of Stigmatopora nigra. Taxonomy (NCBI): domain Eukaryota; kingdom Metazoa; phylum Chordata; class Actinopteri; order Syngnathiformes; family Syngnathidae; genus Stigmatopora; species Stigmatopora nigra. Next base: position 5,521,118 of record NC_135513.1, read on the forward strand.
GATATGATTCAGAGGATCATTAGCATTCCACAGCTAAATATTAATGTCGCCAGCGCTCAAGTTGAGCTGCAGGAACACGACGCTACTGCAGGTGAACCCTAAAGAGCAAGTCAGAAGAATTCAAATGTAGAGTTTTCTGCACTTGGAACGATTAGCTATAAATGTTTTACATTGTCATTAACATAATTTGATAAAGGGCTTTTTATGCAAGTGTCATATAGATTAGTCATTTAAAGGAATATTCTATGAACAGCTTTCAAAATATGGCAGGCAGAGAACTCAAAATGCAAGCTGTATATTTATATCAAATCAGTTTTTGAGATTTTAAATACATTTGTGAAGTAGGGTTACGGTTTCTTGAAATGTGTTATGTTTTTTTGTGTTTACATCGTGTATTTATAGACCAGAAGACCTTCAAAACTTCAATACTGCAATAATCTAACCAACCTAGAGTTTAGGCAAAATCACAAGGACAACAAGAAAGTTAGTAAAAAGAAAGAGTTAAAAAAATAATTAAGGGTGACGTGATTAAAAAGAAACCCACTCTTTTCCTCTCTGTTTGGATATGTCTAACCTTTTACAAGGTTATCAGCAACAAGCCAGAGGAAAAAAATGGTAAATGGACCACAATAAGAGAGGGAAAAGGAAGTGCAGAAAGCAGATAATTCTAATTACATGACTTTCCATAGATAGGCAGTTATGATTGATTTTAGATTTTATGGATAAGAGCTCAAGTTTCTTTATGTGATGTACATGGCATGATACTTGCTGAAATGTGACCTTAAACCTTACCCGGACATAATAATAGTCATAGCTCTATGATGCTAAACTATTTTTTTCAACTAGTATTGCTAATGGGAGTAATTTCAAATTAAAGGTCTTGCTTGTTATTCAAAAGTTGCACTGTGCCATACAGTGAATAAAAAAAATATATATAATTATCTTAATATGGTTGTCTCATCATGCAAAATCATTCAAGGCCTTTCTGAACAGCCCTAATGTTACTAAAAAATGGTTCATTTCACATTAAAATGATAATTACAGTCACAATATGGGCATTTATCCATACCCTCCAAAGTATAAAAAGAACTGATAGGAGGTAATGCTTTGAACATGCTGATGCCGTTCATGGTGGATATTGAGTTGAAACGCCCTCAGTGGCATTGACAGGCACAGTAATTAATCATAAGCGCCAAGATCAAAGTAATGCACTAGAAACTCTTCCAGATGGGGATACTGCGCTGTCTTGCTTACGTGACCAGACAGTAACATGCTTGCATGCAAACCATTATGTTCACTTGCACACTCGCGTCCATAAGTAAGCCCTTCTTCAGATGCACCAACTTGCCCTTGCTTGTGGGTTATTCATCGTGGTAGATTGTAGCAGGGGCCGTCTAATTGCATCGAGAGACATGCAAACTAAGTAAGTGGCTTTGAAATCCACAGTGGCGCGGTATTAAAGAATTTCTCCTATTAGTGAGCTGGCAAATGCTCACTGGAATGGAGTCAGCTTACATGAATCACAGAGATATTCATTGTGCATGTGTGTGTATATGTGCATGCATATGTGAGTATGGGGACTATTTAAAAAAAAAATTACAAGGACGGAAGGAAAAGAATTAAAGGAAACGTGGCATTATTCCTGAGATGGCACCATAGGAGCAAATTTACAAAAGTATTAATCTCTCTGCTTTAGCATTCCCCCAAACATCCCAAAATCTCCACTCTTTCCTTTTGTAACTCTGCTTTCTCCAGAGACCTCCACTGCATTCATTTCATTAATCCAACTCGAACCATATCATGCTCCTTGCTACCTATCCCCTTGTTTGTCCCTCCTGTCCTATTTCCCTTTGTCTACATCATAAATTTTCTCATTTAGCGACAGTAGCATCTTCTTCGTCATCTTCCTGTATGTTTTTGTCCCCTCATCTCTTGGCTTAATCTGTTTTTTCAGCAAATTTCATTTTCCAATTTGGTTTCCTCTAGCCCTTCTCACCATCTGGTGCCACCATCTCTCCTTGTGGACAATTCCAATTTACATGGGATTAGGGTTGGCATATCACTGAAAAACATACTGGACACCCTTAAATTTATTTTTTAAATTTTTATATGGATTTGTAGTGGTTTTTTTTCAATTATTTGACTCAAACCTCAAGTATTAGCACATGTTTAAGTGACATGCATATTTTAATACAAAATTAAATTAAAAAATATATCATTCTTGAATTGAAAACATGATTAATTATTGTGCTTGTCAATGCAACTGACGGCAATTCAACACAATATCCACCATCAACGCCATCAGCATATATGTTCTGCTTAATTTAAAAATCTATGTATTAATCCATATGGTTTTGAGGCTTTCTTTGTCTTTGTTTTGATACGGTATTGGTTTCAACATGCCAAGGGAAACTGCTAAAAAAACACATTTTTATTGCACAATTCCAATAGTCCAATAGAATGTTAAGTTTACACTGACAAAATAAATAAATGATAGAACATTTTGATGAGCTAGAGTGACTAATTTGTTTGTAAATTCTAGTTTCTCTACAGAGGGATGTTGCCAACAACTGGCCTGGCATAAAACTTATTTATGTTGAAGAAACTCTTAAAATAAATATTTTTATCTTCAAACCTGACTCTCTCTCTTCATTCACCTCTGTCTGTGTCTCACAAACTGACCTCTTCATCTCCATCTATTCACCCGACCTTTTGCCATCATTGTCCAACCTCTTTTTTTCAGTCTCTTTATTATCCACCCACCAACAAAATGAGCATGCTCAGTGTTATTTTATTCATTGTAAATTCAGCTGTCTCCTATACCTTTGAAACATCCATACCATACCTTGACCCAATTCTTTCACACCATACACTCTTTTGTCTATTCAGCATCCCCCTTCAAGACCTTACCTACTTCTACTCTTGGCCATTGCCTATGGATAAGTGAATGCCGCTTTAATTTTCACACTGCACCACTAGTCATTGTTACACGAGCACACACTCTGGTATTCATGCTCATCACGTCCTTTTCACACTTCACTAATCACACCTTCTCCTACTGTATTAATCTCCCACTCCCACCACACCACCTCCCAATACTCATCCCAATTGCTGTTAGGCTGCATGCCACGCTGCTCTTGCCATTGCCTTACATTGAACAATCACTAATGTAATCATCTGCTGACTTTTACCTTCACCTTTTTTCCCAAGGTACTTTCTCTACCTGCATGTCTCTTTGTTCTCCATGCTCTGCCTTTGCCACACCATCGTCATCATTGTGTCATCTTTACCAACCCAAACACAACCTACAGTACTATGCAGTAAATGGAAAATGTTCCACATATATTTTAAGCTGAGCAACATTCAGTTATTGATGCGCTATTTAGAATTCTGGCTTGGCTAAGATAACAGTTGTGGTTGATTAGGGAAGGTGAATGTTGAGTGCATTTTTGTCTACATAAAACTGGAAAAGATTTGTTTATTGCCACAAGAGTAGCTGATAATTTCATGAAATAGAACTAAAAAAACACCCATTTATATAGGGGGATATTTAGAGGGAAGCATATCTGTACAAAGATGCTCTCAGAATCTACTTCTGTCTGCACTCCTTTGCCAAAGAGAGGGCTACTTCACCTCCTTAAATGTTGCATTATTAAATGACCTGCAGTGCTAGAATTGCAGCCATTCATACAGAAGGAAAAGCACTACTGCTCTATACAGTGCTGAACAATATATACCTTGACAGCCTTGACATATAGCTCAGGTCAAACTACTAACCTATAATCTATCTCAAAACAACAACATCATATATTGCCAAACCATCTACCAATTAATTTCATAAAAACCTGTGAGTTCACACACCACTAAAACCACAGTTGTTAATGCTTGTGTATTCATTTTACTAATAAGAAAATAAACGATGAATGCAAATATTTTATTATCTATGACAAGCCACTTAATGCCTGGGCAAAGGATTTGATTTTAATTCACCTGAATCCTTTGCAATTAGTTACAGAGATTTCAGATTTCTATGCCCTGTTAGCCAAACATGGGCGTTTCAATATCTGACAGATACACACCGTTAAAGCGCTTTATCCTCATTGGTCACGGTCGTAATCTTAAGGCTTGTGATTGGATACGGAGATATTGCTCAAGTGCTTTAATTTTTTAGTGTGTAATGCCTGTGCCTTTTGGCCAAAGGGAAGTTTGTGTATGTTCTGTTTGTGTTATGTAGAAAACTGTGAAAAGTTCACCGCTGGAGTTGGCTCAATGAGAAGGGATCTGATGTTAAAAGTTTGAGAAACACTCGCTAAATTTTCGTTAATATCCAAATTGTGCCACTCTTGTCTTGACATGATGTGTATAGACTGAGCGCATCAGATATGCATGACAAGTAGGTTTTACAATTGAAATCTAACTGTCTCCACCATTCCCTCTCACCCTTTGGAGAAGGATACCACAATGCCATGAAAGTAAATACACAAAATCACACTGCATCAAGTCTGACTCTACCCTAGGGTGTCATCCATCACCATCACAGCCTGCCGACCACTCTGTTTTCAATTGCTTGTCTTCTTTTTTTTTCTCCCTCACCTCTGTGAGTCTAAGTCTATTTGCCTCAATGTGAAACAATCAGATTCTCATCTTTTTTAATAGTTGGGTTTTAAAGTATTCTCATTTAATCCAAAAGTTTTAGTAAGGGAGAGCAAATTACACACATGCTTCATAAACAAATACAAATAATATTTGTAATTTTAGGTCTTTTCAGTAGCCTTGAGTTGGCATGTCTGTAAGGTTTGGTTCTCATTGGTGACATAGGTGTTGTGCTCCAGGGCTGCTGTGGTCCACTGCCTCTAGGCACCTACACTGTGTCTTTGTCAGAGAAATGGGTTTGCGTGGTGGAGCTGTTGCAAAATTGGAAGGCCCAAAGCCAGGGAAGCAAGTCAAAATAAATGGGACAAAATAATGTTATATTTTCCAAAACAAAAAGACAAAAAAAGTTTGTGTAAGGATCAAAATACTAAATTATCCACTTCCAAAGATACAAATGAAGGTATAATTTCATGGTGGCAAGATGTTTGTATGTCTGCATTTGTTTTGAAATCTGTTCAGATCATCTAATGTATTTTCATAACCATGGCTTTTAATGTCCTTCACTAGTAACTACCAACAAGTCTTCCCTTCTGGTTATTTTCATGATAACAAATTTTCAATTCTCAAAAGGCAGGAAGTAAACATCTGTGAAATAGTTGCATCATGTTATGAACACATTCAAGAGGCGTGAAACTTCATTATACTGTGGTCATTGTAGTTATCTTCAAATATCTAAAATGTCCTAAGCTGTCTATTGTTTCCTCCTTAACCCGCACAAAGCCCATAAATGCTTTGTGCAGGACTCTTTATCTTTTGCCAGTTTTCTCATTACCCTTTTGAAACGCTTCTCTAGATTAGCTTCTGCTTGCTTTCTGGCTATCCTCTCCTTCCTTGGTGCACTCTCTTGTGACAGGATAAGAGCATCAGGTGATTCATGTGCTGTAGCAGATACCTTACACAAACACACACAAACATATTTCTCATGCACACAAGGACACAAACAAACTAAAAAGTTATAGTTTCAACATGTTAACTATATTCTAAGTAGAAACTAAATGCAGATTTTCATTTAATTTTTAAGGAAAAATGAATGGAGTTTTTCGATATTTTTACACACCAAGTAAATGATAGAATGTTTTTATAGTGTATTCAAAATAAAAGATCAAGATTCAGGTCAGTATTAATGTGTACAAAAAGACTGAAGCACCATAAGACATTCAGTAATGGTCAGAAAACAAATTGTTCTAAATTCTCTCGTGCATGTTTTGATAAAAGTTGCACGGAAATGCAACAAAATTAAAAATATGTTCGGATGTTGAAAAATAAAATAAAATTGTGCTCTGAAGTTTTCAAAACCCCAAATAACAAATATGAATATGAATTACGACACTAAAACCTAACAATACTCATTTCTGATGTGATTGCAAATAAATGATTTGGCAATAATAAAAATATTCTTCTAGTACAAGCTGTGCTTTTTTCCCCTTTCTTTTACTATTTTCCTCATTTTAGAGAGGAACCATTTTCGGACAGGCACCGCGCTACTTTGTCCTTTAATTTATGTGATACCCTTGGCAAGACAAACATTGGATATAGGGGCAATGTAGAACTTCAGACAGCAGGGAACAATGATAAAGTACAGGAAAACATTTGTGTCTACTGTTGTTGCAGAGTCACCGCATGGAGTTTCTACCATCCCATCAGTGAAAAATTAATTTTCACATTTTCCTTTTGTTTTTGCATCATTAAGTTTTCTGGTAAGACTAAGTTTTAGAAGTAATTATTTGTCAAACAAAGATAATGCTTCCGTTTCATTCATTATATTGGAAATAAGATGCTTTTCTCATATTACTACTGCTAATAGGAAAAAGTAATTACTATGTTGCTTCAGGAGAATAATAATGCTGAAAATTATGTCGCAATTATATGGACAGCGAAGAATGTATTGGGCATGAGTGCATGCAATTGCAGGTATAATTAGACGATGTTAACTTACACCTATATACACATATATAATGTATAAGAAATACACTTAAACTTCCAAGGTCAAGCAATCAATTTTGCTAAGTTACTGTTTGATTATTCTTCCCAATATTAAATCCATCTTTTAAATGCAATATGATTACAGACGTGAGGTGTCCTAGATCACTGCTATTAAAAAATACAATGTCAATTCCAAAGCTCAAATGAGATCCCTTTCCAAGCTTAGGAAATCATCAGTATTGTAAATTATTTTCGTACTATTCACTCCTTTATGTGTTGGTGCGAGTGTTATTTTTTTCTTTCTTTTTTTTTTTTCAAAGTAGACCACATATAAGATGGAGGTGTTTTAGTAAGAAAGTCTCTAATTCGGTTTCCTTTTAAATATTTCTTATAACCCTGTAACCTAACAAGCCAATTTTTAATTTAACGACAAACTCTCTATTATGCTATGAAGCTGAACAATACAAATGACCATCCCATGTTTTGCTCATGATGTCTGACCCACGTGTGTGTGCTCAAAAACTGTGTTATACACATTCAAATTGTCACCTCTGGGCAAACACTCATATTGTATGACTGATCAACACATTTGGATGTGCTCATGCTTCATTTGCCATTTTGTATGCTCGACCCATAACAGTCTGAAGCCAACCAAGACTAATGTATGTATATATTTAACACGCACACACCCACATCCATGCAAACACACATGATGCTCTTTTAAACAAAGTCGGGTCTCACCCAACTTTATAAACTTCCACTTTATTGGCTAATCCATGTATTCCATTCTGATCTTGTCTTGTTTTCAACTATTTTAGTTTGGTATGAACTGTTTCCTACTTACTCTGTTATGAATTGTGTATTTTTTTTAGATTATAGGGTGAACTATTCATTGTTTATTTTCATTCATTATAATGCACATTGTTGCATCAATATGAAGCATTTTTCTTTTGTTCTGTGAGGGAAAATTGAGAATTTTAAGTGCGACTACAATCCGAACAATATGATAAAATATTTGAGCAAATAGAGAATATTTACATTTTTTTTTATAATAGAGTTCTCAGCACAATCTTCCTCCTTGCAAACCAAAAAAAATAAATGAGTGATGCCAGCGATTACAATAGAATGAATGTACTTTCACAAAGGCTGTGACCCACAATTAAATCAATGAGATTTTCAATAAGGCTGCCACGTCTTTCATCAAATTGCTACAAGATACAAACTGTCATACGCAATTTATTGATCTTTCCAAAAAGAAATGTATAAGGCAGCACACATTTACACAAAATTACTCTCTTATAGAATATATATTTCTTTTATGAGGAAACTAGTTGAAGAACACATTCAAGAGAACTTAATCTTGTACAAACACACAGGCCCTTAACCACTAGAATGATTTTAAGTCCACCGCCAGATGCATAACACTAAATGCAGGGTTAGTTTCAGATCTAAAGATGGGCAAATTAACAGGTTAGCATCATCTAAACTGCCTAATGGTATAACAGTTAATTTTAATTGCACATTTACATCTGAACGAGGTCATTTGTGAAGCATTTTGAACACTACTTCTCGGGCTATCTGAACAAATCCAGCTGAAGAGAGTACCGAGTGGATGACAACATCATTTCAGACCACTTTGCACCACTTGCCAATGATTGCTACAAAACTAGACGACTATAACAAATAAAACTAGCCTAATTACTAAATCACATCTTGGAAATAAATCATTTATTTAAAGAAGTCGTGATGCAAACCTAAATACCTCATCAATTAAGAAATTGACCTACGTATTGACTTTTCTGCTGAAATCTGCTGAGACTAAATCCAATATGTTGCTTTTTCTTGCATCATTTGTTTTTCTCTTGTCTTAACTTCATTAAAAAGATTGCATTTGGAAATGTTAAAACGGAAGGTTCAGGGGGAAAAAAGCTAAACACGATGAATAATCAAGACTAATAAGGCTGTAATCTAATTTAGTCAGTACTCATTCAATGAAACCTCTAAAATCAAAAGTCCTCAAGGTTATAGTCAAGGTTTGTGAGAATTAAACTTGGTGACTGAGTACGTTATTTTCTCTCCTTCAATTCATGTTTTGAACACAACATATTGAGAGAGGACATACACAGGCATGCAAGTAGATGTCAATATGATGAGCTCAAACATGGCTCTGCCCCTTGGGCCAGGGACACTGCTCAAGGGCATCTCTTTCCTTTGGTTTAAGCAGTATTACTTTTAGTTATGATTTATGCACCTTTATTTTGAAATGGTTTTCACAGCTTTAGACACCAATGACTTTAAGAAAATCAAGAAATTATACAATGTTACTAAACCTCTGACTGCACAGTCATTTAGAATTTTGGACGGTAGGAGCTTATCAACAGTGCTCCAAGCTTCATTTGTTAAAAATAACTATAATAGCCTCTCCATCCACTTAATTTAACTGTACACTATCTACTGTATTCAGTATTAGCAGTAGAGTTTAGTGCTCCCCAATGTAACATGACAGCGAAAGTGACAAACTCCTAATTCGGACTTTGTATACTGTGAAACCTCAAAAAAATGATAAAGATAAATTAGATGAAATATGGGGGTTCATTTTACTGCCAACGGCAACTACATTCAATTAACAGATTAATATTTTCTCACAAGGTTCTACTTAGATGCAGGCTAAAATGCAAAAGGTTGCCTATGCTGATTCCTGTGCACTGACCTCGTCTCTCAATATTTTTGGTGAGTTGTTGATCTCACGGGCTGCTTTTATTATTTTGTTTTTTAACTTTAACATCTCAGAATGTGTGAATTGTGCCTAGAGAGCATCATAATCACTTGACTCCCACCTGATAACAGACACACATACGGTTGCTTTCTCATCACACAAACATTAATTTCTCTCGCACTTGACTGAGTTGAACAGACGGGCTGAGGCAATGACTTTGAGAAGGGTGAAAAACACTTAACGCTGCAAGCAACACAGGCGTTGATTTCCTGGAATATCCACAAAATTAGTTTTATTTCCAATGTGCAAGTGACTGTGCTTACGAAACCATATGCATCGGAAATTGCTGCTGAGCATATTGAATTGAAATTTTACTGGGAAATGTGAAACAATGTCTGCATCACTTGATCTAATACGAAGAGTTCTATTTAATTTCAAAACCATATCATTTACATTAAAGGTTTATTGGGCGAATGTGCAAAACAAACCCAAGCAATTAACAATATTTTTTGTTGTCTATCTTCGGGCAAAAGGCACACTACTCCCTAGACTGGTCGCCAGTCAGTCGTAGGGAACACGGAGAGACAAACAACCATTGAGCCTGGGAATTGAGCCCACGCCTGCGAGTGAACCCTTACAGCATCAGGTGGCTCGCGGGAGGTGCTGGAACCTATCTCAGCACACTCACCCATACCTAGGGGCAATTTAGAGTGTCCAATCAGCCTACCGCCCTACGACTGACGAGGACACACAGTTAGGGAAGGACATGCAAACTCCACAGAGGTGGACCGACCTGGATCTGAACCCAGGACCCCAGGAGGCCAACGCGGTAACCAGTCACCCGCCGGGCCGCCTAATATTATACATATTTTCTTTTATACTTGAAGACAATTGTACAAAGTGAAGGCATCTAATGCAAGCTATTAAACAAAGGCATGTCTGTCCTCTTTACTACCTAACTACTTCTTTAATTGACTCAGACAGACAGGGTCAAGCTGTGCAATGACTGATGTGAGCAGAGTCATTGCCTTGATATTCTGATGTCCGACAAGCTGTGTTGTCCTGCCTTTTCTGGGTCATTCTATTTGGCTTCCAGTCCCAGTGGACCAAACCAAGATGAGGACCCTGTACGACAGACAGCGGCTAAACCCATGACTTCTTCTGCTTCAGGTAACACAACCCCCCCTCTCCTCCCACACACAGGCACACACGCACACATACACATACACTGAAAGAGCACTTGATTGTCAGGATGTTATTCATAAGTTTCTGGGACAGTGTCATCCTTAATAGAGCTCGTCTTCTCTCTCCCTGTACGCTACCTACCATTATGTTCCCATTTGCTCACTTATTTTATGTAAATGGATTTATCTGGCATTTGAAAACAGACTAAATAAATCAAGAAAACAAAACATGGTGGGAAATTGAAAGAAAAACTGCTAAGCAATTACTTACATATGGGGTAAAAGAAAAAATGGCCAATATTAGATTTTTGATCAGCACAACTTGGCTTTGTAGTATACAAAAATGTGTTGGGAATGTTGGAAAAACAACAGTAAATAGCAGTGAACATACAGAAATAACAACAAACCTGGTGTAAATGTTTAACATTAATGTGAAAATGCTTGATCACAATATTGATCAATTGACATTAGTTTTATTTGGAGAAAATTTCAAAACAACCTATTTGCCTATATCCGGTTTAACAGGGAAATAAGTGGTGTTTTGCTTGTCAGTATGATTTGACTTTCACCATTAGAAAAAGCAGGAATGCAACGTGGAAATGGATGTAATGTTGTGCTCATTACTACAACCCAAGTATTTTACTCCTAATATCATGCTCCCCTATTTCTGTTTATTTGGAGTATTGGTAGCCTTGGGGAGCAGAAGGTGACAGCTGTACCCTCAACCTGCTGTGCTCCCCTCTAACCTCCTATCCTGCCACCCTACCCCTTGTAGTTCGAAGGAACTATCTGTCTTTTGAACAAATGCCTCATCATCATGTAGTAATCATCTTCTCAAGTACCCTTTTCACCCTTTCCCTTCACCTGTAGTAGGGCACAGACATGCAATATAAACAAAGACATACAGAAAAAAAAACGGTTGACAGATGCACCCCTTGTACTCGCCACCTTTCCTTCTGTCCAACTTTGCTTGGCTCTCACTAGTTCCTGTGCTGCCGGTCTGATAGCTGATTAGGGACACATGCTCGAACACTCCGCTCAAAAAAAAAAAAAATGCCAGTGCCTGAGCCCACTCTGCAGGGGTACAAGATGACAGATGTACTTTTCCCAGAACTCACTTGCTTCTCCATCTACAAATCACAAACACACACACACACACACACACACACACACATACACACGCACACCTCTGTTAAGGGGCTTAGTGGGTGCAGTGGCATCTGCACAGCACTACCATACTTATGGATATTTCATGTTGTGGAGAGCCGCACAGTACTGTAGGTAGGAGCATCAGAGTCACACCCATGCTGCTCTGGTTCACATGAGAACCATCTAGAGATGTTGGCTGCAGGGAAAAATTATAAACTGTGTCATCTGGTTGACACTAAAGTATTGAATTCAACATGATGCTTGGGCTAGATGGAGCTGTGGGTTACAAAGCTGGTTTTGAATGTGGTTACAAACAGATAGATAACAAATTGCAGTGATTTAGGGCAGCACTACAAGAACCAAATTTATTTTCCAACTTTCAACAGCATGATCTAAAGAAGAATGTTTTGGGATACATCCTTTCATTCAAGTAAACATCAAGGTGAACAAGCAATCTTCCCCTCATATAAGTTCAAATCAAAGCACACAGAGCAATTATACATGAGCTATACTACTTTCAAACTGTGCCTAATTTTTTGAACGTCCACAAAATTGGGGGAGAGTTAATCTGACAAAGTCTTGTTTCTAGATTACATGAAAGCATATGCAAATAGCCGCTCCTCTTATTTTTTTTAATTCTTTTTTTTTTTTTGGTACTTACTCCTGAATGTTTTGGTTCTGGGGAAAAAAAGTTGAGATATGGAATCAACTATTCATAGGTTTTCACTCTCTTGGTCATCCCTGGTTGCCATCGGTGCACTCCACTGACCTCCATGGTGAATATAGTTATTAGGTTTAACGTGTGTGTGCATGTGTGTGCGCGCACACAGGCACAGCTGCCAATATGAAAAAGAAATAAAAAGAATATGCTGTGTCACAGACTTCTCTAAAGGGCAAAGATTCATTATTATTATCTGTTAAAGCACCGATTGGCAATTTCCCATCATTGTAAAACATCTCATTTTTTTAATTTACATTGATACTTTAATGGCGAATTTACTCAATGAACTTTAACTTATACACTGGAAGATCTTATTATAACTTATAGGTCTATGCAGTCTTTATTAATGTTACACTGCCTGACTGAAGCTGCAGCACAATTTCATTGTATCATGCACAATGACAATAAAGTATTCAATTCTAGAAAGTCGACCTTTATTGTCGATACTTTATCTAAAATATTGCAATTGTTGCACATATTTTTCATGTAGTAACAATGATGTTGAGGTTCCACAGGTTCTTCCACATTAAGCACATTTTCAGATCTTGCAAATGCCACCTCAAACATTTCCCAGACTCCAAAATGATTTAGGAATATGAAGGGATACGAGGTGTGGTCCAACCCAGTAGTTCCTAATATAAAACATTTTTTTACTTCCTGCTCCTTGCATTTACTGAGCATTTTCTTTTTTTAATTATTATTATTTTTTTAAGAGAGCGAGAAATACAATCATATCTTCTGTCCACCACTTTGCATTAAATGGAAGCTTGCATAGTCAGTCGACCCAGAAAATAGCCTCAGGAAAAAAGATTGGTGCAGTGTTAGGGAGGCTTTATTAAATATAGCCATAGTGCTATATAGCTATCTCCCGTTACTGAAAATAGACGCTCCACTCTCGACCGCAGTGCTCTCACCAGAAATGGGCTCTTATGAAAGCACAGACCTTAAACCATTGCAGAAAATTATATAATTTTTTTTCTATCAGAAGTTTAGATGGATTTTGTTAAGGAGATTTGCGGCATCCAGGAAGATATGATATAAAAAGCAAACAAATGAGATTAAAATATATGATGAGAAGGTAAGATTAGTGATTAGCACTGTATTATAAAGCCCTGCATTAGATTCATCTATTAAGTTTGCACATTGCTTTTCCTTGTCACAGTCACTACAATTGAGTGAACAATTAATTGTATTGCTTGTTAAAAGGCTTGAAAATTTCTACTGTGACCATGCTCGTTAATTGACCTTTCCTCGTTCCATTTTGACTCCTGACTTTGCAATTGGGGCTTTCAACACATAGTTGAGAAAACAAAAGAAATATTTCAAAGGTAAGTGAGATGGAAATCATCTGTTTTCAATTTGGCCTATTTTTTTTTAATTTAATTTGAGTTCCTACAGTAGGTAAAGAATACAAGATCTTCTTGTGAATGTTATTATATAATTCATCTACATGGTACAGTTTTTTCTGGGCTAATTATGTTTTTTTTCAAGATTTCACTGGCACTTGCATGGGTTTTTCATTACTATATAAGCACAAGTAGAAAAAAAAAATCAAGGAATTCCATACCTTTCCTCACTCAAATGAGTGGCCAAGCAAAGTCTCAGCTATGCGTGGGTTTCTCAACAGCTAAGATTTTTTTTCCGCCAAAAGGAAAGGCTGACAACAGCAAGCCTGTAAGGACTCATTGCTTTACTCTGGGGATAGCTGACAATAACATCACTGAACAAGTGGGTGGCCAATATGAATGTGTAGGTGGAGTAACACTGTGTCATTTGTTATTGCAGTGTGCAAATGCCACTGTGGCACAAATACACCTTGGGACCTCTACTTTTATCTTCTATAAAAGACACTCAACACGGTAACATCAATCTATTTTTGCGATATTATTTCATCAGTTGCAAATTATACAATGCATTTTAAAACAGCCGCTCTATATAGAAAATTTCCAATATCTCTCTTTACACTTGGCATCCAAAAAAATGGAACTGCAATCGAAATTACAGGTGATATTCTCCATTATAAATACAAACCCACTTTCTTACACAGTAAATTCCCTACAATACAAGTTATACAGACTGTGTACTGCTTTTACTGTTTCAGACAAGTACAAATTCTAGATTGCAGCCATACTAACTTAAGTCACATGTCTCATCAGTTAGAGATGAAGAGCACACATGAGCTTACATGCACAGCAATATTACATGCACAAAAGTATTCTCTAATGTTCACACTGTGAGGTAATTGATGATGCTTCAGTCACAGATCAGTCCTCTGCTTAGTTCCTCACAGTAGGCCTTTCCATTAGTCTCTTTCAGCATCCATTTTCCACCTGTCCCTTCTCTCTAAAATACCCACTTTTCTCTTCTTTTATGACCTCTTGTCTCATCATCTCTGACCAAACTCCCCCATCAGCGCATCAACTCCTATTCTGTATGTTCGACTCAGCTCCTCCACACAAATTTTTTTATTCCTTCTCTGTCACCTCCACCTGTCCCTGGACTTCTCTTCTGTATCTGTCCTCTATTCCCTGTCCTCATCATTGCACTGCACCACATTTGCATTTAAACCATGTACACAGTAACATTTACCTTCCTCCTGATCTAGTCTGAGAACAACAGCAAACAACAGGGATGACTTACACTGGCCACAACTGTACACGTTGTACGTTCTAATGACTCAATACAGCTTTTTAACAGTCTTATGCTCTCTCCCTTTTTATTTATAGTCACAAATCAATGTTGTCATTTTTGTTTGAACTTAAAATCAAGTTTAAAATCGAATTAATGATGGTAGAGGGTATGTACAGGTAGAAATGTTACAAATACTTTCATTACAATGAAATTCCAAACCTGTCTTGGCTTTCCATAACATTTAAAGCAATGCAACTCCAATGGTACCATTACGAAATGCAACCACAAGAATAAACCAATGTATTGAGAGTGACACCATTTTGACAACAAAATTCAGAAATATCCTAAATATCTTAACAACTCAGTGGAATAAGCTGGTAAAAATGTTGAATGATTTGTCCCTTGCGGGTTAAGTATTTATGAACGCCTCAATTGCCCCAATATCATAAATAGTGTTTCAATTTAATTAAGATTAATTCCATCAATTTTACTGCAGTACTTTAGATGTGTTATTGCAGGGTTTAGAAATTAAATTAGAAAGCAGCAGCAGGGATGTCTATCTATCGAGGTAAGATGTCAATTTGGACCACTTTCTTTTTTTCACGTTTTATGGCTGTATTTACCTTTTGCTGAGAAAACAAGAAGTATGTGCAGAGAATAAGCAAAGTATGTTACCCCAGGCAGGTCTTTCACCCCTGCACATGCCAATGTGCTCATATGCCAAAATTATTAAAGTTCATGCAAAAATGGAGTTACTTATTCAGTTAGTTCATATTCTTTAGAGTATAGCATGAAATGATGTTGTTACCTCACTATACCATATAGAAAAGAGGGAATTTGAAAATGCATTCCCTCTTTGTCACCCTTGCCTGACTCTATTCTATGCAACTCTGCCAATCCCCTATTCCCACTCACCATCCCAACATGGTGGTGTATTAGCATTTTAACGCCATTCATGCAATGGGTAACACTAACATTGCCTTTCCCCTGATCTAGTCTGAGAACAACAGCAAACACCCCTCATCAAATGACACCAGAGACGCACTGTACACAGAGCTTATGCACCCGCTCACAAACACAAAAGGCCAGAAACACAGGTTGGCGCCGATTAAATGTGCAAACACGGATTCAAAAGTGAAACAAGGAAAGCCTAGTGATGATGTCAACCAAATGTCTGTAAAATATATATGGAATATTTGTTGAAATATGGCCATATTCTCAAAGTAGTTGACAAACAGTGAAGCGCGTCCGAAAAGGATAAGGCGTCGGGGAGGTGTCTAAACAACACAGTCTACGCATCAATCAAAGCCAACAATGGCCCTGAGCAGTTTCACTGAGCGGACTTGTGAGTGTATAAGAGTGTGTATGTACATGAGTTGTCTCCTTAGGGAGGAACGTCAGTCAGGGTCTTAACAAGTTCTCCAACAAAACAATATAGGTCACATAAAAGTACGGGGAATTTGGAGCTTTTATTTAGCCTAATAATTAATAGGGACTGAAGTATGACAACATAATAATTCGCAGTTTGTATTTAGGGAATTTGAGCACAATTTTTAAATGGTAATTATCAATAACCTTATCTTTTTTCTTACTTTTGCTCTAACAATGCAGTTCTTTTGAAATATGAGCCATAGGAGGCTACATTAAGGAGTAACTCCAAGAGAGAAAAAAATAAATTATAGGATTTAATAAATCTGCAAAAATACCTGAAGATGTGTAAATCTCCTAATGTTATATTTAAAAAGATTTATAGCATTATATAATTTGGGTGACAAGAAAATGTACTGTGAATTTTTAAATAATATTTTAGGCCAGTAATTTGTTAACATATTTTTTACTAACTTACCTAATTTTTTGTGGAGTTAGTGTGATACGGTTAATGTTTTTTTGGGCACTTTACAAAGCACACCTAAG
This sequence comes from Stigmatopora nigra, assembly GCF_051989575.1. Taxonomy (NCBI): domain Eukaryota; kingdom Metazoa; phylum Chordata; class Actinopteri; order Syngnathiformes; family Syngnathidae; genus Stigmatopora; species Stigmatopora nigra. The sequence continues at coordinate 5,538,009 of NC_135513.1, forward strand.
CTTAAATATGTTCATGAGTTACAGAAATATAAGAGGATATTGTGGCAATCCCTTACACCTATATGAGAGACTACTTGAAAGCAGAAGTACATTTGTAAGATCATGACAGGGTTGTTAAAGGAGAAAAGCAGTTTTGTTTTTTCTGCCTGGAATAGTTGTAGTATGACTTGTGATGTTTGAAGCCAATTGCACGGTTATAAAAAAAAGGTGTACAAAATAAAAAATCCACTTAATGTTCTCTAAAATTCGAGTCACTTTTATTATGGTTGTCAGGTTTGTTTATATAGCCAATGGACCTTCCAGCTAAATGCAAGCAATTGTTACACCCGAGATGTATGGTTCCTCAAATCAACATCTATTAGTGCCTGACTGCACAATCCAACACAGTTTTGAAAAAAGAAACATGTCACATGTATCCAAATAATACACCATTTGCACTGCAACTTGAAAGAAAAGAAGCATTGAATATAGAAAAAAAATCAAATATTCTACTAAATAATTTAAAGTTCACTAATTTAATATGCTGAGATTTTTCCACCAGGGACGTCTTCATTTATTTATTTATTTTTTCATCACACATCCCTCAATAGTTTGGCTCGAGGGTTAAGTGTTTAGCACGTCAGCCTACAGTTCTAGGGTCCTGGGTTAGAACAAAGGTTGATCCGCCTGTGTTGTGAGTTTGCATGTTTTCCCAGGGCTTATGTGTGTTTTTCTCTGGGTACTCTGGTTTCTTCCAACTTTCAAAAACATGCATGGTAGGCACTCTAAATTGCTAAATTGTCCGATGTTTCGTAACCGAATTCAGCTGGGTTAGATATGACAGTAATATGTCATACAAATTTACATACAAATTAAAATAATAGTTTTAATATCGAGGGGGAAAAGGGCCTGTATAGACACATTGCTTGTGTTGCTTAACAGGTTAAATTCACCACGTGTCGCTTGTATGCATGAGAGCATGAGCATCACGGGTGCAGCACTCGGCTAGCTCATGACTACTAAAGGTTTTTGTGATTGTTTGAATATGTTGCACGTGATTCACCTCTGCTTTGTATTCACATCCTTTTCTGATTGTGCTTCTGAATGGCACCTCATCCTGCTGGGTAGAGCAAGGGTAACGGCACGGATGAAAGCAGGGAGCAGAGGGAGGATTAGGAGATTGGAAACGTGCATATGTGGGGATTTTACCCCACCCCTGCGATCAGGTGCAATGCGGAGAGAGTGTAAAGATCTGCTGAATTTGCGTAGCCATAAGCCATAGTGGGTTGCCACAAATAAGTCACTGCTCAAAGCGGAAAAAGGGACCTCAATTACAACTGATGTTGGATGAAAGAATAATGTTGGTGAATAAATAAAAGCTAGGAAGTTGAAATTTCAGATCTGTGGTGAGTAGGAAAGTAGAAAAAGCAGTGCCTTACAAACACACAAACAAGACAGTGCACAAAAGTTTAAACCAGATGCAGAAATCTATTGATGATGTGACTCACACAAGAATATATATATATATGTCATGGACATTATATCCATCCAAAATCACACAAAACAGGGCATTCAAAAACCAGCCCTTTACATATGTGTAAAAAGAACCAATGTACTTGTTCCATGGCAATTGGAGGGAAGACTTTAAATTTAAATCTTGACTAATCAAATTTGTAGTCAGCCACATACAGTATTAATAAAAATCCGGCTTCTTGCAAATCCAAGTATAAAACGCCAATTAAAATAGCTCGGATAAAAAGATGTGTATTTTCAAGGCATGCATTCATTCTGTACACCAGAAAATAAGATCAAAATGGAATATTAAACTGGAAACCTTTATATTTATTCACGTAATGTCAAAGTCCAACATTAAATTCAGAGAATGTGTTTGTTGCCAAAGAACCATAATTTCTTTAAATCCAGAACTAATTAGGTTTCCTTGCAGACTTGTACATGGGAAAACGCCAATCCTCCTGCTTCTTTATACTTGCTGACAAGGATTGAAATATAACTTAATAACTGACAAAGGTGGGAAAGGTTAATAACCATCTTTAATAATTTGGGATTAAATACATTGTAATGAATTGGCAGAGCTCCACATCAATTGTGTGCTGTGAAAAACACTCCACTCCAATGCACATGCTCAAGATTTGTCTCTTAACTGACTTCAGACACTTACATCTTTAATATATTTATTCATTAATTTTTGGAGGAATTAAAGCTAATTGGAATTGTGCCCCGACAGAATCTGTTAATGGAATCATCTAATTTGTCTTTAAAAAAAACTAAACATCACTACAGCCAAAGGAATAAAAATATCTGAAAGTGGCGTAGAAGGATGGGAAGACAGAAAAATAGTCCGACAAATAATAAAACGTTCATTTATTTCCAATAGATTCCTAATGGGATGTTCTCACCCTCATGTTTATCCAAAACTGATTTTGATGTGTACCTTTGTGCTTGATCATAATATAATATAATATAATATATATATATATATATATATATATATATATATATATATATATATATATATATATATATATATATATATATATATATATATATATATATATATATATATATATATATATATATATATATATATATATATATATATATATATATATATATATATATATATATATATATATATATATATATATATATATATATATATATATATATATATATATATATATATATATATATATATATATATATATATATATATATATATATATATATATATATATATATATATATATATATATATATATATATATATATATATATATATATATATATATTATATATATATATTATATAATCTAATATTTGTACAATAATTATAATAATATTGTATTTTCCTGAGTGCAAGGGCCACTGCTCAATCTGCTTCCTGCCCATATATTTTCATAATTTGTTAGAGGCAGAAATCCCGCATTAAGAAGATTAGAGAAAGATTAAAACGGAAATTAAGCAGTCATGTGTGACAGACATCAAGCTAACAGAAGTGGGCAGTGTTGTGAGAGGAAAATCTATCACACCTTTTTCTTTAAACAAAAAGATAACATGAAATATGATACCCTCCATTCATTATTACTATTGATTGACTGAGCAACCATCATGTTTTTAGGATGCGAGCATGGGGAGATGGGAAAACTCCACAAAGGAAGGTCAAGAAACAAAATTGAACTTTTGGCCTCAGAACTCTGAAGATGAGAACTAGCCAGTCAATCTGCTGCCTGAACTCTATTAGTCTCATTAGGAAAGCAAAGAGGAAAAAAAAGATCAATTTAGACATACAAGCCTTGTAAGATTTTGCCTGCACATCATTATTTCCTAAGCCAAATTGTGGAATTAAAAAGGTTCCTTGTTGATTAATTGCACGCCAAACGAATGCTTTTTCTCGTGATCAGGAATGAGTGTTTTGGTACCGGAGCATTCGCCTGGCAATTCATTACGTTACGTAGACTTGCCTTTTATGTTTACAATATAAACCCATGATTAGGTTTGTACTCTTCTTTTTAATTCAAAAAGTGGACCAATTCCCCTGTGTTGCATGTAAAATAGGAATTAATTGGAACCAGAGCGTCTGCCAGGTATTTATCTAAAACTACTTTGTTCTTTAAAAAATAAAAAGAGCTTGTTAATGAATATAAATAAAAAAAATAGTTTGACTCAAATTTACATTTTCTTTATTTAGTTGTCAGGTTGTTGCTTGCGATATTTTGGTACAGGTATAGAGGTACTTTATGCAGGTATTGCAACAAATACTCGTACTAATAATGTACTACAGCCAATCCCATAATTTTAATAAATCAGACAAAAGCATTTTTATTTAATCTTATACAGGGTGGGATGTAATACTGCTTTACTCTCATTTCTAAGCTTGGTGCATGTTTTTTTTGCCGCCCAACCAACAGTAGATGGGAACTGTGCACTGTATAAGGGGATTTTGTCATATTGAAGGTACATGGCAAGTCAGTCTGGTCTTCGTAAGTTCCATTTGGAATTCCACTCGAGTCCAATGTGCACTGACAAATCACAAGCATGCTAGGTGGTACAACGACAAATCTTTTTTTTTTTTTGCTCCTGGGAATTTTGGAAGGTGTAGTGTGTATCGTCTTTTTTTCCCTCCTACTTCAGATGAAGAGGTTGCTGTAGGGAACTTAATTCCACCTTTTTCGGTGCCCTGCTTTCGCTTGTACAGCGTAAAGTCTTCGTTGATAAGCAAGAGAACACCACAAAAAAAAATTCATGTCAAAGGCGGACATAACTGCAGACCAAAGAGACTTAGCATTTGTTCTCACTTCCTAAACAATTGACTGACTGAATAAAAATGATGATGTAAACAACAATGCTACCTTTTGTCTTAAAGTGTTTAATGAATAAAATACCTTCCATTGATATTTGTGTAGTTAGACTAAAAAGGTTTCCAATTAATGTTTCCTTACGATTTGAATTTATTGTCTAAATGAAGCATTTTAAAGTAAATTAGGTATTGAAAAACTGTCTGCATGAGCAGAAAATCTGAGTTTAGGAGGAAATGTGTGTTGATATACATGAATATTATATTGCATTCATTCATTGCATTGATGGAAATTGAGCTGCAGTCGTGTGAACACATTTGTAACGGAGAAATTTACTTCCCATCCTTATAAAAAAATCCCTTCGATGTGAGAAAAGCATAATTTGTGAGGTCAGAGGTCTTTGCTTATTGACAAAATTAATAAGGCAGAATTTTACTACATTGTTCTTTCTAATATCATCCCAGGTTTACAAGTCAAAGGCAAAATAGCTTTCAACTATGTCTTACCTGTTCATACAACTGTGGAATCAATATATCTGGCCTTATTTTGTTTTGATAGAAGGGAAAGGTAATTAAATTTCTGCTATCATAGACTCCAAAAATGCTTTAGTTTGGTAATCCATCTCAATAGAAAAAGAAAGTTAATTAGATTTCATAGAGCTGTTGTGTCATTGCTGTCTAATTGGCAGCTGAATTTATTCATAGCATTTCACACCTCAACTGTGCTGACTGTCTATCACCTGACAACCACAAAGGCACACACCCTTGTCTCAACCAGAAATTAATCCTTTAAAAAAATGTCACGTTTTAAACTGTGTGTGACTTGTTATGATATTCAGGGCATTTTGGTGTTTTTTTCTTCCTTTAGAAGATGTGTGCTTTATTATTTTGCATTTTAATCTTTAATCTTCTTTTATTTCTTATCTGGGAGATACTTATATTGATGCATAAAGTGCATGTAATTAGTTGTTTCATTCACACAAAAAGACCTGGTCAATAGACAAGGTAAAACAAGGTCAGGTAAGGAGTCTATTGGCAATTTAATTAAGAGAAATTGACAAAAAGTGTTTATAACAAAAGTAAAGGAGATGGTGGGTTGACTGGAGAAGCTATTATCAAATGTGACTAATTTTGGGGGGGTTAAGATGAAAGTATGCACTGTATTTACAAAAACTACAAGAGTATACAATTCATGTGTCCTTCTTGAAAATATTTGCAGTTAAATTAGCATGGCTCCAAGCCATCATTATGATGAAATTTGCGCATGTTATAGTCCAGAGTAACATGAATTAGTAAATCTCACTTTCTCACCCTGAACTTCGGAGAATGTTATCCAGGAAGTGTGTGTATTTTCCCTGAGTATACTATTTCAATTTTCTGTAGAATTGCAATGTCATTTGAACGAAAACCAGTAACTGGCTGATATCTGTTCATTTGCATCACCGTGTAAAAGCGTCATAAATAAGAAGCATCTGAAAAGCGGCATCTATCCATTCTATGTAGCGCTTATACTCACTTTCAAGTAGGCCTCCAAGACACACTAAATACTTAACCAATACATTTGCTCTCTCAACACAAAAGGTTGCCAACATAGCAGCTGACTCAGCTGAATGGCAAAGGAAATCTTCATTGAACTAATTGGATCCTTTTTCTGTCTGTTAAGACTTATCTCCCTCACATCATCATTCTCATCTTATCTGGCCCTATCTTCAGACTCCATCTCAAGGTGATTGCTGTCTGTCACACACTTTAAAAGGGCACTATTGTAATGTTTGATGTGTGTGTGAAGAGCGTCTCATTTAACATCAGGTGAACTTGGCCTACAACAAGCAAGATTTTAAAAAATCTGTCTGCAGAAGTGAATATTTCTATGCTGCTAATTGACTGAATGCATTAAAAAGTAATCTGGTAATTGTAGGCTATCATATGGGAAAAAAACACAGGAAATATGGTGCAAATTATTTGTAGGTACACAGCACAAACTCACAAAATTGCTTTTGTTTAACAATAAACATTTTTGATCCAATAATACCAGTGATGAGCAGGTCTGTTTCATCACCTTTATGATCATTTGCTGTTCTCATTAGTATGGATCTTTTGGATAACTAGAGGGACTTTCACGTTTGCAACAGAGTTTCAAAATGGTTATTTGAAATAGCTGTTTACAAGATGTTAAGTCATAAGTGACCATGCATTTAGCTCTGTTGTACGCCAGACAAATGAAAAGCTGTGGCCGCTGTGCCACAGTGTTTTTATGGAAATGGCAATTGCTATTGTTTTTGCTCTAGCTAATACAAAACCAGAAGTAAATGGCCACTTTATCATCAATAAATCACTGAAGGATCTGCAAAGTGGTCTATTATGATTTGAATCTTCAACATGACCTTTACTTCCCATAATATGATAAACACCTCCTCAATGATCACTTATTTTAAAATATGGAATTATGTAAAAATACTAAGTATTTGAGTCAAAACAACTGTAACAAAATCATGAGATCAGAGCCCATGATTTGAAAAATGAGATATTTTGAAACTAGTAGTAATGTTAAGCATTTAACTTTGCATGTTTCCATAGTCAACTCATTTTAAATTTTCAGTGTGTATATGTACATGAATGAAATATTCAGGCTCATTATAAAGCTTCAGGATAGGTTGCTGCTGAGGAGGCAAGCGAGGTGATGGGAGATAGCCAATGGGAAAAAAATGGGATACTGAAATTTGAAGTAATACAAAATTGTGATTCAAGAGGATTTTTTTTTCTAGTTTGTGTAAATTTAAGTCTGTTACAATGGACTACCACACACCAGCTGGAGACTCCCACTCAACCCACTAAAGTGGCCATATAAAAGGCAAGTGGCATTAGTCCGCACTTTTTATGCAACACAGCTGCCCACATATTGCCGCAGTCATTGAGAGGAATGCACCACTCTGGAAATGATTTTATAAAATATAAGTTTATGGTGGGGAGCAAATGATGCAAGTGGCTGTGCCAAGGCTCCCTTGTTTGTGACATTGAATATAATTAGATGATCTGTTCGCCCCGTCCATTTGATTTGTATGTGTTTCGTTATTTTTTCCAAAGAAAGGGGGCTGAATGCTCCTGGCAGTGATTGCTAGCTATATACTGTGTGAATTTAAAAATAGAATAAAGTCGCCAAGTTGTATAAAACTAAATGAGAAATATCACTATGGCTAGAAATTCTCAGGACATTGTGGCTGATAATAATGTGCAGTCTAGTTTTATTAACCGACTGGAGATGTGTGTACACTACATAGTGAATAGGAAATATAAAGAAAAGAATGTCAATATAATAAAAAAAGTATGAGTTTGGGATTTGTTGGGTGGATTTTTAGTCCAAGCATACGATATTTCATAGATGATGAACAAGAACAGCTTTGAAATACTGTACACTTGAACACACATTAATGACACTACAGCAGGATACACAACATCCCTCAGAGAGCAATGCCCTCTGGGAAAGTGATTGATAGATCTTAAGAGAGATATATACAAATTGAAACTTTCATATCAAATAGTCAATCCAGGAGCTTGGTAAACAAGACGTACTTCCAAATTCACACAGTTGATTCACAGCCTTTGAAACATGCTCGATTTATTTTGAATAAATATGCATTTGAGAAGCAGGAATTTCATAATATCAAATAAGCATATGCTTTTGACACTACTTCTCAAGAGTCAACAGAAGACAGATGACACAACGGTTTTCAGTTTAGTTATCTTGCTTTTTTTTCTTCGTCATTTCTTTCTTTTGGATTGGGTTGATAGTAGTGTAAACATGTTAAGTTCATGATTCAGTTTATTTATAGTAAACATCTTATTTATTCACGAGATGGAATATTATTTTTTACACTTGGTTCGCAAAAATTAACATAATCTTACCATTTTGTCCTTGCTGTTTTTTTGTATTAGCAAAAAAAACTGTTTACACAAATAGGTATGGTCCACACAGGTGGACCGACCCGGATTTGAACCCAGGGACCCCAGAACTGTGACTCCAACGTGCTAACCACTCAATTCATTGGGCTGCCTTCTATGGATCCTTCTTTGGTTAATATTTCTTCCTTCAAGTTTATTTGCATGGATTAATGATCTTGTCACACAACCCAGAATTGTGGAACACTGTCCTGACAATTGATGAATGTTAAGCCTAATGTATTCCTACAGGCATTCATTATGTAAAAAAAAGAATACTCTGCTTAATTTTCTAAAATCTTATATTCATATTGTCAGTGAGACTTGGCTGACTCATTGTTCTTGTTCTGTTTTTATTTGACTCCCTCATAAACGTGCTGCATTCTTTTCTTTTGCGAAGACACCATTGCAGAAAAATACATATATAGACCCATACACAAGGGAGATAGAACATTAGCTTACAATACTAGTTTTAGTGCATCTTTGGCACGAATGCAACAAAGCTGCTCCAAAATGAAACCAGCATTGAGGGAATGTTTTTGGCAGTCGGAGTTCAAATTAAATTCCAAATCTGACTTGTAGTAAATGAAATGTTCAACTATAGTAGAAAAAGCTTTTAATTATTAATCTTAAAATCAATGTTTAATTGCAATGAAAAAGATATTGAAGTAAGAAGAACGAAACATCCAAACAAAACAATTGGGCTCAAGTGTATAAATCTACAGGACTCATTATCAATAACATGCATAAAATGATACTTGTAAAGAGAAATTATAGATGAACAACAGCCTTGCCAGTTCATTGATTATGCACTGCTTCAGCTTAGTGCCAAAGAAGTATGTCTGCATGCATGCTAATGACTTTCAGGGACTGAAAGTACATAATCCAGCAATGTTTTGTTTATTTTAGTATGTAGTCTTCGTTGGAAGATGATCTGTCCTTTTATAATTGCTCCACACAGCAGTGAAAGTGGGAACCTCGCCACAAATCTGTGACACTCCATTTCACTGTCAAAAAAATTGTGGGCTGTGACAACATAGCCCACTGTCATCATCAAACATCTCATGGCGCAATACGTTCTTTTGATTAAACTCTCTATCCTTCCACCCATTTTCAATTCTGTTTACTCTCATTAGTGTGCTGGAGCCTGTCCCAGTTTACTAGGGGTGAGGAGCAAGTTACAGCTGACTGGTCGCCAGCCAATCATTGGGATTATATAGACAAAGACTACTCACTTTCATACAGTATTTACACTAAAGAACAATTTAAAGTCTTGGCATGACTTCCAAATTATGTTCATGCTGATTTAGCCACAAGCTCTTGACTACAACATGACTTGTATATATTTGTACAATTCAATTTTCAGTGTACATTTTGACATCCTTTTAAAAATAGATTGATTTTAAAATTTAATTACAATTAAAAGCTGCTAGCCAGTTTTAGAAAAATGCATGACCAACATATTCAGAAGATATGACACAAAATACGTAGTTTTATTGTGCTACAGTACTCCTTCTCCAGTGAAGTATAATTTGTCACAGAGCCGGTGTGGTAATTTTGATCTGATTTCAAAATGGTCAAATGACTACAAATTGATGCTTCTGCCAGACGTTTAAATGCCCATTAAAACCAAATCAGTTCTACAAAGCAAAGAGAATAAAATGAAGATAGATTTGACTGTTGAAAATTTCTTAATACAGCCAATTGAAGTAGTATGTGAGATAACCCGTAATGCAATACAAGTCATCATTATTCAAATGGTAACGATTGTGCACTAAGGAGCTTAATTTTCATATATACTTATAATCAAAAGAAAATGTAATTCACATAATTTATAACAAAAAGTTGAGACAATGCAACCACCACAGGATTTTGGTCCTTTAGGCAGCCGTGCCGTGGAACAGATTAAACCAATGATATATCTAACAAAATCTATCATACACTACTATATCACACTATAGAGTTGTGTTGGATATAGGTATTTTTTATGACAATTAAAGGTGACATAACACACAGCAATTAGAAGTGCTAGGAGGGAATTAAGTGAATTAGTGGTGATATAATTCAGATATCTCTGCAGGAGTTTTAAATAGCATTGACACATTTAGCCACTCTCCTTTTCTAATCAAAGCCAGAATCTAGTGAAACCTTTGTTGATTGGAGTTAACTCATTTCTTTTATGTGGGTAGTTTTGTGGTGCTTGTTTGTCCCTTCCTTTTGATTTTTTTTCAAATTCAAAATTGAAATAAAGAAATGTTATTTAATGAATTTCCCAAAATTTACTTTAAACAAAAGTATTTTGTATCAAATTTGCCTTATTACAGGAATATAATGAAATACTCAAATTAGTACTACACTTAATGTGCTCATAAAATTGAAATGTTGAGAGCACAAGACAAGCATAGACATTGACATCCTAAGAAAGTCCTCAACTGTGATCTTTTAATTGAGGACCTGAGATATTTTTTTAAAAATAACCAAAAAAAACCTGAAACATTCTTCATTGAAAAATACTCCAGAAATGTATGAGATTTGACCCAATTTTCCGAGCAGCACCGCCTCTTTGCTCCAATTCCCTTTTCAAAAAAGATGAAAAAGTCTCTTAGCATCTTCCATCTCATTTTCCACGCCTGTCACAGATCTTTGGGGTCGAATAAAGAAGGCTTGCTCAAAATTATACATATAGATCAGACGCTTTATAATTCAGTCCAATGAATGCAATGGAGACTCTAAATGGAAATAACTGTAATGACTTGGCACCAAATCACCACAGCTTTTAAGAAAATTAGACCTACTGTACATTTTATATAAGGTTAGCGACAGAATTGAGGAATAGTATAGGTATATATGGAGAGCAATAAATAGAATCAAGCGAGAATGAAGGGGTGAGGGTTAGATAAGGTGGAAAATAATTGCTTCTCTTATAAGAAGAAAAAATGGAAGGTGGGGTTTATATTAAAGTCACACTTACAGCTTTTAAAAGGTCATCTTTGATATGTGGTGAGGAATGAGCACATTTTCAGTGAGTGGGATTGTTATTAAAAATAAGAAATAAAAAAATACTTGCCCCATGAGTTTGCATTACAATGTATGCCAAGGGCTAATAATTTACAACAACTGTATAAAAACATGTGTCCAGCAGATGCAGGCATTTTACATTTAAATTGGACTTTATCCTATATTTTTTAATTTAATTAATAGGCTTTTTATTTTATTTTTCTAAGCAATGACAAGTTGATGACCCCCATGAGAACTAAATAAAAGTTTTATTATTACTCACTCACTCATTCATTTTCTGGACCACTAATTATTCATATTTTAACATTGCAATCAAGAACTGTTTATGCATTTTTGAGAAAGATTGTTTCTGTTTTGCTTAGGAAATGTGAATGGCTTTTTGCCTTTGCTAAACTGAACTCATAATTTCTAATAGCATGTAGTAACCAGGGTTACAATGTATGTTTGCCCATACACACTTACAAAAAAAAATACTTCCAACCCATTACTTTTCTCAGAATGGAAAATACTTTCCACATTATACTTTGACAGTGGAAAAATACACAAGTTTAATTATTAATTGTTGCATTAAAATGAAAATAATACAATAGTTTCAGAAATACTACATCTCCCTTGATACTTTGGTAAAACATTAATGATCCCATTGCAATTCCCACTGCTGATATATTTTTTCCTGGTTGTATTATTGAAATGCACACAGAGTTGTATAAGAGGAAACATTGAATCTTGAACAGGAGGCTCTAAACTAGGCTGTGTTTTATTCAGTTGTGCTAATATCAACTAATTATTAGAAGCCTTCCTATTTTCCACTCGATGACTCGTAATCTAACTCCACTGTCCTCCTTTGGGAGAATTGGTGTCGTTCTCATAGAAGATAAGGGGAGAGTGAAAGCTAAGCATTATTAAAGCTTCATTAATAATAAAAATGCTAACAGCACCTAGGAGGGATGTAGATCACTTTTGTTTTTATTGATATTTTTATTTACATCAATGTCTCATCAATGATGTCACGTCATTGCCTTAAAGTGCAGTGATGACATGAATCAATCTGGTCCTGTATACTGTTTGTATATCTGGATTTTGCTTTGATACTAAAACATGTTCATTTTCTAGGGTTATGCCTGTGATTTTTGGGGGAATATCAATCAAAACTTTGAATCCTACAACTTCAATGTTTTATGGATTGAGACTGCGTCTGAGAACAGCCACACACAGCAAAAATATTATCACAGAAAAAGTGATTAGTGTGGTAGTTGCTGTTCACCACCCGAAAACTTTCATTCAGTTGCATTATTTTACTAAATTGGTTCCCCACCCTTCTCTTCCAATATTTTCTACATTCCATTAATCATATTAATCGGATACATATGTGAAATGCCATCTTTGTCCCTGTTTAGTTTATGGCGAAGCTACCTGACCCACTACGATGGCTTTCTCACACGACCGACTCAACCTTTATCCTCATGGCACATAGGGGGGTTATCAGCGTGTCTTTTCTTATCTACCTTGACTCATTTCCTTCCTTTTCCCTCAAAAATCACCTTGATGTCACCCCTTAGGCTCAAAGACCTAGCATCTCTCTTCTTTTATTGTGCTGAAGTTCACCCAATTTCATGTAATGCCATCCTCTTAATCCTCTATTTACTTTTAAGATCTCACACATTCTGCCCACTCTAGTTCTCGTTCCTTTTCAGTGCCTTTCACCTTTGTTATCATGTGCTCCTACTTTTCTTTTAAGAGGCTGCTTTATGCTGTTGGTGAAATACACTTGCACAATCTCTCCTCCTTCTACATACACTCATGATGGCACTCAGACAAAGTCATGATGTGGTACAAGGCAATCACATTGTTAACAATATTGAGAGCAACACTTATATCACAAATTCAAAAGAAAATACAGGATATGGGTATTTATGTTGCGTGGATGTTTGAAGAGTTTTTGTTTCATAACTTGAATGTCTTTCATATCATTGAACAAAACTTGCATTTGAAGAATGAATTGCTATACTGAGGCATTAGTGAGGTTGACCTCGTCCACCTCAAGCAAACTGTCAAGAGATATAGACTGGATGAGCTTGGAAAAGAACATTTTGAGCTTTAGTACAATCCCTATCTGACGGCAACAGATTTCCTAGTACTGCTGTGCCATGTTCTCTGCACACACACAAGGAAGGACAATCCTAATTTGTTGGTAGAGGAGGACTATGATGGGTAATAATACTCAACAGATATGGCGGGCATCACATATCTGACAAGATATTCATATCAGGAAAATTCATTGTCAATTTCACAGTAAATACATCCTCACATGTACGCAAACACTCACAAATTGACTGCATTGAATGCCAAGTCGGTCACCCACCTGCAATCATACGCACACTCATGCACACACGCTCCCACTGGGCATGATTGCTCTGCATCTGTCTTGTAGTAGAGCCTGTGGCTCTCACCAATTAGCAGAGCAGAAGAAAGAGATTTGAAACATGATGACACCATCGTGTTTTTTCTCTCACAAGCCACGGAGGACCCCCAAAGCACAAATCAAGAGTGATCAGATCACATCAAAAGTCCCAACGTAGACTGAATGACACACCCACACAGAGACTGACATCGGGTATATTAATCCACATTTGCACACTAAACTCCAGCCCTGTTCTTATAGTGATTAATGTATTCATCCAGAGCAAGTTATGCATGTCAAACAAATGTCCTACTCATGTATACTTTGTGAATCTATGTGAGCTTGAGCATCAGTAGTGAAACAAGCTATGCCTTTTCCAAAAAGTTGTCTAGTTAATTTGCTATTGTCACACAATTAGACCACAACAATATTGTTCATTTTGCCAGGGTTTGGAGAGTCATTATTTACTGATTGCCCTAAAATTGATTGATGAAATTTAAAATTAACACCAATTTCATTTTGCAGTGCACAAAATACTCAAGGTATTATTGTGTCTCTGTATGTAAAAATTGATTGAAGGTGAAAGCATTGCATTGTTGATTATTAAGTCCAAACACTGTGTTTTTATCTTTTATTTTTTTACAAATGGGTGTCCTTATCCTGCAAACTAAAGTTACACACTAAAGTTAAAAATCAAATTAAGTATTGTTTTTAAAGTTGATTTCAAGCTGCTTTAGATACAAAGTTAAAAGGTTTATCTGAAAAATCTAAATGCAAAAAAAAACAGTTGGTGCAAAGATAAACGTGTTGGGCTTGAGTTGCCGTACAATCCTCCAGCTGTGTCGCCGTAGGCCACATTCTATGTTTGCCTAACAAATGCATCACTGACTGGCTTGGCGGGATGTCTGTGTCCTGCTACGTTCTCACCTCGGCTTTCATCTCATCTCTGTGGGAATACCCCGCCAAAATAAAGGCTACAGGTTTACACTCGCTTGCCTGACCTTGTAAAGAGCGCCATATGTTATCAGTTCACATGTTAACAGGCCCTTGATGAACTTGTGAACTGAGCACGTGTGTGTGCACTCAAGAGCAAAGTGCCCTAAGGTGTGTTCATGCATGGTAGGGGGATGTTCACAATGAAACCACTTAACTGTAGGAAAAATAACTATGCTGTTGTCTATAAGATTACGGATATGGAAGCTTTCCATTCATCCATTTTTCATGCCTCTTTGTACTTGCCTCACAGTAAAGCCTGCATTCTAATACGTCAGACTTTGTTCGCCAATAAAATACAATGTCTTTAATATCACCCACTACCTGCACTCTTTCATCAACTCGTCTCCCCTCTCAGTGCCTCAGGAGAAGTGCGTGTAAGTGCGTAAGGAGGTGTAGTGAGCTTGTAGTCTGTGTAGCTTTGTGTCTGTTTGTGTGCGCTTCACTGTCTATATATAAAAAAAGGAAAAAGAACTCATCTACTTACTCATTCCCTCCCAGAACAAATGCTTCCTGAGTGTTTTTTTTTTTCGGTTGGAGGCACCATCTTCCCTCTAACAATACTGTGCCCTTTTAAAGACACTTTGTGGTACACTCACACATACGCACACACCCACAAACTGTCCGTCTGCCTGCCCCAGTTAAGAGGACATGATGCTTAGTACTCCTCTTAGCATGTAGAGTGGGCTAAAACATTGGTGTATCATCATGAACGATATAAGGAGAGTGGTGGAGTAGAAAGAGGTAAAGATGAGAGGCATTACATTAATGTCGGTGTTTTTCAGTCCATGTAAACATGCTTCCTATTCGTTTTTACTCTTTTAATAATAAGTATCTGTGAGCAACAGAATAAAGAGGTTATCTACAATTTAAACAATTTTAAGCCCCTGCATAGTGTACTGCATTGTTAAAAAAGAGAAGAGTTCTGAGGATATTCCATATTGGTTTATTTAAAAATGTTGTAATAATCTGAGTTCACTAGGTGTTTTCTTAGGACGTTTCCATAAGTCACAATTTCACTTCTAATTATTTAATTCCTTTCCAGTGACAATATTTTCTTTTCTTTTTCTACATGGTGAACCATCATACAAGTTAAGAAAACAACTGCCTGTGAAAATCAACGTTGAATGAATATATTTAGCCTTGAACCGTTTAGAACGCAAATAAATGTCAAAAATAAATGGAAATGCTCCGAATATAGACTTCAAAATTCAAATAAATGCATCTGAGTGAAATTCCATTAGAATTTATAGCAAAGTTTCAGCATTTTCCTTTTGCCATATATGCAGGCTCTCTCTAAAACTCTCAGAATAACCACAATAACATAATCCCTCAAGGAAAAATGTTAATATCCCCAATCACCTCAACACATTCTCACTGCACACCACATTCGTATGGATATCTAGACAAAATAGGTGAATCTTAAAATAAAAGCGAGAATTGTTGGTCCCAGAACTCAACCAATGTCTACTGGTTGAACATCCAGTTTATATACTGTTGTTCAAAATTGGTCCATCCCTAAAAAAAAACCCTAAGAGAAGGATGAATATTTGTTACAGAAGCCGTAATTCTATACTGCATGCGAGTGGACTGATCCCAACACCATGGCTGCCCTGCAGTGTATTGCTAGTGAACCAGTAAAGATAGGTTAACCCCACAGGTTAGAGCCTGTCTCTTCTTGTTATCATATGCAGGTAACATCGAGTAATAGAGCTCACCTTCTCTCTTTCTCATTGTGACCTGGCCTGAGGTTTTTCCGCAACTGCAGTGCACTGACCATCCGCATCACTAATTGAATTATCTTTGTGGGGAATGACACGCATTAATGTTGAACCTGCCCTTTGGCATCAACCAGCCAAGGGGCAGGAGGGACTGGGGAGGAATTCTATGGTTAGAGAAAAGTGAGTGAGAGTGTGTGCTTATGCATATTAGGCGGTGTGCTGAAGGCGGCATCGGAGCGTGTGTTTGCGTGCATGTGTGTAATGTGCCTCCACTCTAATGTCTGTCTCAGAGGGAAGCGTGATTGAACACAATCCGTTTATCCAGCGGCTTGAAACAGTCAAATGAGGAAACAACACAAGTGGAGATGAAAAGAAAGTCTTATTTTGGCCTTTATGTATTTCTTAATACCAGCATTTCATCAATCTTTCATTTACTCTTCCATAATGACATGAATATGGATATTAAGACCACCAAAGAGATTGTATTTTTGTGTGTGTTTTTTAACACCACCTTCTGTTTATTTGTTCACAGGATTATACATGATTTGCAAACTAAATTTTGGAAGGGTGATTTAAAGTCAATGGAGTACATTGACAATTAGCCATACATTGTGATGCAAAAAAATGACAGAAAAATAAGGTTTTTTGAATGCTGATTCTCAGCTGTCCTCTGTTAAAGTTGATCCAGGCAACCAGTATTTGTCTTTTAGCATCATTAAATGTGTGTAGTGAACCCAAAACACTATACAGATTCGCCCTCACCTATTAATGTATACATTCATTCACCAATGATATAACATCTTTATCTGTGAATGAGTGAATGTGAGCCCATAACACATTTTGGACACTATAATGCAGAAGATAAAAGCACAATACAAGCTATCTCCGTGTAATATTTATGAGTCGACAGGCTGTTACCATGCAAGGCTCTGCCATGCCCACTGAGACCAATTTAGGGTTCAGTGTCTAGCCCAAGGACACTTTGACAGCCCTCATAAATACATCCAAATGCCACCCCGTTACAATCCAAAATACAGTACATAAAGTAAACCTGAGTAGGAAGTGTTTATCTGGGAAAAAGTAGCTTGTTTGGCCTTGGTGCAGATCTGTACTCGAGTGTTCCAGTTCAAGGATTTTTTTTTTTTACTTTTCAGTTTCCTCCAATGAGCTTTTATTTTGGCAAGTATTAGCAAGTGGAGTTTTCACTAAACCGATTTACCTGTAGTATTGTGCTCGGCGACCTTGTGAGTGTGTATTTCTTTGTTGAGTATTGCTGAGAATCTGGCTTTAGATTTTTCTTTCTATGGATACAATCCCAGTAGGTGGAGGGGAAAGCTACTCTTCTTCTCTCATTCATTTAACTCATCCCTCCTTGTCTCTCTTGCTTCATTTAACCTGCGCCACTTCTTCTATCCTATGCGCGTATACTCATCTTTGCTATGAATGTATGCGTGTGCCTATGTATGTGTGTGTTCCTCATTTAGCCTTTCTGTAAAAATGTCACCCTGCATGACTATCTTGTATCGGTCAGTAATTGAGAACGAGTCACCTACGTGCCACTAATGGGAGGCGTTTTGCTTGTGAGGGTATACTACACATCATAGCTGTTCAACCTTCCGACTGCTAATCTCCGTCAGGTCAGGACACTCTGACACTGAATTTGAACACTCAAATGATTAAAAAGATTAATAAGGCTAATGGGTGAGAAGCAGTTTAGGTTGATGCCCTGAAACATTCTGGCGTGTAGTAGAGAGTGATTTATTTTTGGAGTTTTTTTGCATTCAGTGACCGCAGTTTGGACATGGTTTAAAGTAATTTATGTAGGTGTGTAGTTGTCCTGATTGCCAATATGCATGTTAGAGTTACACCATCACCTCATGAGGTACTTAATTGCATGTATTGAACTTCACTGAGCAATTACCCTCCAAAAATAATAAGAAAAACAAAGCGCAAAACAATTTTTAATCCTAATTCGCTGTTTGCCAGAAAACGAGGGTTGTTACTGGACCTGATTTACCTGCCGTGTAGTTCTTTTAGCCAAGAAATTCCTATAAGACTGGTGATATAAGCCTCTATTTTCTTCTGTTACATTTTATTTTACACTAATGTAGGGTTCGATGAATGCGTATATGAAACTGGTGTTGTTCGGTGAATTTGCATATCAAACTGCTGAGGTTCGGTAGCACCAACAAGGTTAAGAACCACTGCATTAGAGTATCTGCTGCTCCACAGTGACAAACACAACTTATGTTTAGCTGCTCTGTCTTCCTGATAAGAAAACATTGTATACAAACTGTGTGGCCTGCTGTGCAGTATCGTGGACTCTAGGCAATTACGATAAAGCTTCACAAATTGACCTTGATGGGAAGTCATGGAGACAAGAACATCTTTTTGTTCTATTTTTACTTCTGATTTGGCATTCTAATGTCTATCACATAATACAGGCCAACCTGTGCAATCTAATGAGGTTCATTATAAGAATGCTTACAAAGATAATAAGAATGTCAAATTTAAAATAACAGATATTTTCCATGCTCACACTCTGAACGTCATACAAATGAATGCTTTAAACGTTCTATCCTCACTTGTGTCGAAAGTGCTGTAGAAAAGCATAGGAAATTAATGTGTGAAGTTAAATTGTTTCAAGCAAAATGATTTTCTCGCATTCAGAAAAGTCAGCAGAATTTCTAGGATATCACTTCTTAGTGCAGATGGTCAATAACCTAATGCCTGCTGCGAAAGCAAGAGTTTTACCAGGCAAAAAAATTGAGTGTTTTTAATAGCTCAGATAATTACTTATTGAGCAAACATCATTAGCTACAGGCCAAAAATTCAATCCCAGGTCGGTCTTCAATGTATGTAGTTTGCATGTTCTCCCTGGGCCTCACAAGGTTCGTGGGAAGTGCTGGAGCTTATCACAGCAAACTACGAACATCAGGCGAGGGACACCTTGAATCTGTGGTGAGTCAATCGCTGGGCAGAAGGAGATGGATATCCATTCATGGTCATAATCATACATATGGGCAATTTAGTGTACAGCCAGCCTACCCTGCATGTTATTGTGGTTCGGGAGGAAATCAGATTAACCAGAAAACCCCCACGCAAGCCCGAGGAGAAGATGCAAACTCCCGAGATCGAACCCATGATCCCTGAACTGTGACACCGACGTGAAAAGCACTCTCCAACTGGCTAACCATGAACAACCACTTCCTACATAAAATGATACCATTTGTCATTTACTATAAGAAGCATTTGTCCTTCAGGGCTAATTAATTCAATGTAGCAAACTGGCTTTTGGCTAAAAGTCGACTTAAAATTGTAATTAATAGGTAATTATGTGTCTGTATAAAGATGTCTAATATTTAAATGAGTTTCCTGTTGATCCTTGAGGTTTAGTGGCAACTCAAGACAATTAAAAATAGGCCGCTTGAGGCCCTCATCTTCTCTTGCCTTTTCACTAATTGAGCGAAAATTTGTCATTGAGCAAACTCTACAGATTTACTCGAAAAAATTCTCTCATCCATGCACTGTCAAATTTTAAATTAGAAATAATTGGACTTATGTTATCCAAAATGAGGCTTAATCCCCCTTACCCTTTTTGCCTTTCATTACTCACTTTTTTCGGCTGGACTACTGATTGTGTTTTTAGTTGCTCACACGCTACAATCAAGTCGATTTAGATGGCAAAATACAACTGTGAAATTGTAATTGTTTATGTCTTGAGAAATATATGTGTGTGGAACAGATTGTCAACCTCATAATGATCTGATGATCGACAATGAATAAAAATATTGGCCATCTGGGTTTGTGAATTACATTCGACAGTCAAATTGTATTCAGAAGGTTAGTGATGTAGTACATATAAATACACACACACACATGCAAAGTCTCCACTATTCTTATGTACAAAAGGGCAACATATTAGCCACTATTATCATTACATGCAATGCAATTAAAGCTAGTGTGTTTTCATCTTATTTTTGTCCTATCATGCAAATATCTGCTTGGCAACTGAGCATTGATTATAGGACAAAGAAAGTTGAAATAGACCACTAAAAGGACCCAGTGTTTAATCATTTTTTCCTTTAAAAATGTCATTTCAACTTTAAATTGAGTGGAAAAGCTTTACATTTTTCAGTATTTTATCTTAAAGACCTTTCTGAAAGGCTGACAGATATTCATTCAATAACCTTCACTGTCACCTTGGCAATTATTAAAAGGTGCCACGGCTACATTAAATAAATAATTAACTTTTGCCAACCTCCATGTTTTCATTTGCAAGAGTCTTTTAACTGTGACTGTCTCCCTTCAGTGAAATGATCCTTTCATTTTCTATGGTGATTCTCGTCAACGGGATTGCCTCCGATTCACAATTGTTCCATTTTATAGACTCAAATATTCTGTTTAGGGTCAAGGAGACCTGGATCTAATTCTAGTAAACATGGGAACAAAGCAGAAAACAGCATTGACTGAGCGCATTTCAATTATAGAAACAAAACCTTTCACTCACAGAGCCACACTGTCATTGAGATTTAAACATTGCTGCCGATATGAATGCGAGACAAGTGAACAACTACGCTTTCTGCAAATGGCTTAGACTTTCTATCTGCCCATTTCTTTGTCCCTAGACCTTTTTTTTCCCTATATTATTGTGTAAAGAGGATTGTGGTGCTGCAGTCAATCCAAGTTGATTTGAGGTAATAGGAAAGACTACACCCTGGGCACGTCACCGATACTGAGCAACAACAAAAAAACATTTGTTTTATAGACTACCAGACTAGGATTCTCTTGGTAGCCAGGTAGATTAAAGGATTCATCCTATATAAGGTTAGTTGTGATAGCATACTAACTTATCTTTACTGTTGAGTGTAAGCGTGGTGTAGTGAAGAAGCAAGGTGGAGGTAATGTAGCTGGTACAAACTAAAAACATGTTTATCTAGAAATCTCAAAAGTGAAAAGGAATACATTTAACATCATAAAATTCCAGAGTCAAGGACAAAGTATAGACGAAAACTGTCCGAAGCCAAAAATCTACACAACACACATTCCTAGAGTGCAAGAATTTCATTGATCTAGTATGCATGCCCATTTTGTAATATGCAGCATCATCAAAACTAGGTTCCTGCATACAACCCTTCTGCTCCTTTCCAGAGTATGGAGTATCTGGCAGAACGATAAAAACGGGGAAAACAATCAAAGCAGGGAACACACCATAAAACAAATCCAAACCATTTGGCTACGTCATCACAACAAAATGCCTGCTTATATCACTGCTGGCGCTACCTTATGAAGTCAGTCCTGGAACTTTTCAGACACACCTCAAATGTGCCTTTGTTAAATGTATAAATGAATAGAGTGGGGGGGGGGGCAATGTTGAGTCACCCTTTTGGAGCAATATCAAATGTTTTCCTACATTTTGGGTGAATAATGCATGACTTGTTTAAGCATGCAGGTGCATAATTTGCATTTATTAACATTCTGAGCTGCATTAGGGAGTATGTTTTACTTTTGCATTTGACTATCAACAAACACACTCAATGCTGAATACGAAAACTAGGAGAATTACGCCTCTCAAATATTAGAAACAACAGAATACACAAAGTTGAAGGGCAGAAAATGTGACTTCAAGGACTTCACTTGCTACAGTTACTTCTCTATAGCTCCACATCCCCATCTTGTGACCAGAAAATTGCAATAATAGCTGTGAAGCAGGCAGTAAAAGAAAGTTACAATAAAAGGCAGAGCGACTGACCTTGTGCGTGTCATTGAGGACATAAACATGAATTCAAATTCCCACACATAAACAAAATGAGCAAATGCACTAAGCTTGCTGCAGGTAGCAAGAAAGGAATTCATCATCAGTGATGCTGCTCATTGGCTGCACAACAAAACACATGCACACACAGTTAAAGGGTTTTCATATGAAGCTCTCAGTTTAAAGGCCTTTGGGCTCCATTAAGACCTTCCTTGTTAGTGAACTGAAATTAAAGCAATATATTTTTCTCTTAAGCAAATAGTAATGACACCTCACATTCATGTGATTCAAGTGGTAGCTCTGACTCTCTTAAATGTGACTTGTATGTAAAATGAGCTGGGTATATGACAGTTAATAATAAAATGATAACTCCATCTCTTTTTCCTCCATTTAGAAGAATATTCATCACTCAGCGCCACCACCTAGGTCACCCCAAAGACAATTGTGTTGTGCTCTTAAGACCATCTCTCTTTTATCTGCGATGCATTTGGCTTTCCGGAGGTTGCAATGGTCATCTATATTTTTCATTACGAGAGCTTGGAGGCATTTTCTAACAGCAAAAGTATTGGCAATAATGATGATCCCAATAATTCTGTCACTCATTAAAGCTTAAAATAATTACATGTTTGCTCTAGTTCTAGTAGCTGTACAGTATTAATACACCTTAACTGCAGTGCAAATATTGCACATGTTACAGCTTAAATGTTATGATATCCAAAGTATAAGTTCTCTCTGCAGTAACACGCCATTCACTGTTAAGAAAAGTGTCAAGTATTAAGTATTATTAAGTATTAAATATATTTTATATCACAATTTCATGGTAAGCAAAACAAATATACAAGATATGACGTGATTAAAAATCCGGTGGAGTTTTAAGAAAGAATGTAAACACACCTAAAACATGAGGATCAAATATTTGACCATGCAGCTAACATTTGACCAGTGCCTGAAAATAAAATGCAATATTTATGACTTATTTTTATTCAAACCTATGTTGTTACTGCAGAAAGGTTTTCGGGGGAAAGTAGCAAACCTGCAAATATATCCAATGTGCTGAAAGAGCAACATAAGTGCAAGGGCAAAAATGCATGTAACATTACATTTGAGGACTCATCCCTTTTCACACATACAATAATTTTTCAAAGAGCTTCTTTGCAACCTGCTTTGCATTGCTGATGTTAAAATTTTCCGCATAGTTCAGCTTTGCATCCAATGGATCTCCAGGCTGTAGTCATTCATACATAATTTCTGCTTAGCTCTCTCTTTGGAATCAGCTTCAAGTTCAAGTGTTTTTCTTTGCAAGGTAGTGTAGAGAAATATAAAATGCAATGTACCATTGGAAAAAATAATACTGTGCATTAAGGTAATGCTGCCGTGAGAGCACTGTAGCATTAGTGGGTGCATAACGCTGCTGCCACAAATTCCGGTTGTAACATTTCAGAATGAATCATTGTGTAATATATGTAGGTCAACTGAGGCTTACTCAGCCAAATGATTTCAAGGAGGGCTCATTATTTGGGTTTAAATATGTTGTCCTTTCAAGGGCATGTTTGGACTAAAGTGGTTTTGCAGAGCAGCAAAACACTCAAAATAGGAGTTTAATTCCAATTTTCCCTGCAGGAACCATGGGAATATATACGGCATTATATTTTTAATTGTGCATCAGCTGGAAAAAACATTAAAATGATCTTTTTTCATGATCTTAAAATCAAGTCAACTTAAAAAAATAGCTTCTCACCTGTCAAATCATGGACAACTTTTGCTTTCGGGGCATGCTACTTGCACATTTGGATTTGCATGGATAGGATCACACTCTCATTAGGTTCACAGGGGGTGCTAGAGCCTATCCAAACTGACTGGGCCAGAGGTGGGGGCCCTGTCAGCTGGGCTAGGCTCTTGCACTTGAAACGCTGCTCCAGAATAACATGTAAAAAGACAAAGAAAAATAAATAACTATCAAACTATTTATCTGCTGACTATCCTTTCAATGCATTTGACTGATTTCTCAAATTTTGCGGTAACGTTTCTCTATTAGAGGTTCTGTCAGGATGTTGGTATTGTGACAACAAGGGAGGAGAGAAAAAATCTAAACTCATGATGTATTGCCGTCTACTTGTTTAAAAAAAAAAAGTATAAACCCAAAAGGTCAGTTCCAATGATTTACAGAATTGGGTCCGCCTTTTACTCAGCCTGACAGTTTGAGCGAATCTGCAATTTGATTTGGTGTTCTGTCACACTTCTAACAAGGCTTAGTGCTAAACAAGCAATAGTTGGACCCTGAAAGAAGTGCCATGGGGTCTTTGACAGCAGCTTCATTTTTGACTATATGGGAAAGAAAGAGAAGGAACATCACCTTTCAAAAAATAAGATTTGCCATCACTACACTTTCTGATGCGTCACATAGTTTCACCTTGTCAGTTCAGATTGGAAGATTACATGTGTGTTTTCTAGGTGTGTCTTTATGTCTGGCTTGCTATTGTGTTTCGCAAAAATATTCAAATAAGTATAACATAGCACAAACCTACTAATGTCCACAGTTGAACAATGAAATGAAAATTGCCTTCTTCTTTAGTCTGATGTGAAAAGAAATGCATTTGTTGGTCTCCAGTGTATGGTACTTCAGTGTCTAGGCAACAATAGTATAGCTATTGGAGAAAATTGTAAACTTGACTGTATTTATTGTCAGTGGCACAGTATTGATGTCATGGGAGCTTTTGAGTTACTGTGCCAACCATTCCACCATCGCTCTATTGCAGCATTTCATTGCTTCTAAACTGAAACTAAATATACAAAAGCATATCTTATAAAGTCCTCAAGTATAAATTCTGCAGAATAATTGACACAGATTAAGAAAAAGCAATGCTGATTATTGATCATTAATGGAAAACTCCCACAAATTGAGCAACCTGGAGATAATCTGTCTCCTAATTATTCTGATGTTCAATTGGTCACTGATTTTAATCAGTAATTAGACAAAATATCTCACAACTATAAAATGCATGTACAAACTCTTCTATCCAAAGTTAAACACAAATGAGGCTCACAACCACAATGATTTCACACAAACATAATCTTTTGAAATGCTCCCTTTTTAAATCCCTTGCCCCCAATTAAGATATAAAAAAATGTTAAAAGTTAGATGAGCTCCAAAAACTCTCATCTTCAAACTAGAATTGGATTTGTCTTCAGGCTTCACTTCAACACTTTTGATTGTGTACTCCCTGGTTAGTTTGATTCCACTTCACACATGCAAGAAATTTCACAGCTCTCTTCAATACAATCACCACCACTTGTGTTTTCAGAGGCCTTATGCACCTCATTTTTACCTGTCTACTAACTGCACTCTTATTTTAAGAAGCAGTATTACATTGAAGATTACATTTGCAGCCAAAATTCTACTGTGAATCATTTTGGTGTCAGTGTTAAATGAGAATAACTTACCAAATGACCAGGATATGGAGGAACCAAATGAATGAACGAATATCCAAATCACCACCTCATGAAACGAACCACTTCTGACATCTAGTGGCGAAAGTATGAGACAAACATGCAAACTTCATCAAGGAAGGCCCAACCCCAGGATTGAACCCTTCACACCAAAGCTGCAAGTCATCACACTAATCAATCATCCATCCATCTTACTGCCCATTAAAATCAATACATGTCAAAATGTCTTATTTGAAAATAATCTTTACTAGTTTAATGAGAGCACCAAAAAGCAATGTAATTGTGTATTATGTACAATAAGTTGGTCAACTCTTTTTTATTTTATATTCCAGTAGCCCACATTCAACATTTAATTACTTTACATTCAATAAACTACCAGAACAAAAATATGGGTTGAGGTGAAACTGCACATAGTAAACAACTAAGTACAGCAGGTAAAGGTTTTTATGTGTGGCAAATTATATTTGATCAACAATCATTAAAACAGGTAATGGTTGGAAACTTTCTAATTCCAAAATATAAAGATTTTTATGATCTGAATCATTTTAATGGACACATTATGTATTGCAATACTGTGCAATATTATAAAAGCCAGAAAAAAAAAACGAGAATAAACTACTGCCTTCATAGAAATTTGGATTTGTAACAGAGCTCCGCCTTGAAATACGAAAGGGTATTATATATTAGGCCACATTTTTAAATAGTGTGAGGTATCAATCATCATAAGACTAGACAGACAAAAAAAAACAAATACAATTGTTGTACCCTTTCAATTAGATAACTAACAATTAGTTTGAATAAATACACATCCTATTTCACATATTTAAAGAAATACTACAACTACATACTGTAACCATCCTCAATCCAGTATCAGAGTTTGTGAAGTCCGCTCTGTATCTTCTCTGCCGTTGACTCACTCTTCTTCTTGAAAAGATTTTTTAACTTCAATGACTTCTTGCTTTTTTCTTTATCTCTGTTTCTGTCTTCTTGAGCTTCAGAGGAGGATGGAAGGGTTCTCTTTGTTAAGACTGCAACTGGCTCAGACTCTGACAGAAGCCTATTGAAGCATTGGGGAAGATTTGGAGTTGAGACAGAAAAGGTGGTTGGGGAGGCCACTGAGTTGCAGGACTTCTCCAGGATTCCATCATAAACAAGCTGGCTCAATGGACCAACAGCAAAATGATCTGCTGATGATTCCCATGGCACTTGGGAAGTCACTGTAAGGTCTGGCTGCCTTGGTTCACCTTGCACTGATTTGGATTCAGAATCATCAGACTCTAACATCCTTACATGTGGATGACGTGTTTCCAGAGGTGATTCAACTCTCACAAATGGTGTTTGTGAAGCCTGTTCATCTCTTAGCATTAGAGGTGTTATTTTCCCAAGAAATACTTCACACTCTTCTTTATGTAAGCCCCTATTTATTGATGGTTCTGAGTTGAACTCTAGCTTTTCTGAGGAAGACCTGTGATGGACATGATCTGTTTCCTCTATGGGTGCAGGCTTTTTGGAAACCAAGTCTGCAAAAAAACCCTCTTTAGAGATTTTTCTTGAGGGTATTGTAGGTTGATCAACCATCTTGTCTTTGGGAACCCCCCTAACGGAGAAATCTATTTGCCTTGAACTTCCATCTAAAGACATTCCCATTGATTCTCTGGAATACCTTCTGGCGACTAAGTCAAATGGAAACTCAGAACTTTCTAGCATTTTTCTTGAAGCACTGTCCATAGAAGCCCCCATCATACCTCTCGATAACTTCTTATGTGCACATTCTGATACTTCTTCATCCCAAACAGCCTTTCTGACTTCAAGTGGAAAATCACAGCGATCTTTTGGTGTACTCGTAGATAGATTATCTGTAATGTCCTCTATTATTTCTCGGTCAATTTTCTTAGGTGGAAATTCTCCCTCTAATTCCTTTCTAACTAGAAAATCGGATGAAACGTCAATCTTATCACTGGATCTCTTTCTGAATGATGTATCAACTAAAGAGCCCTGTAGTGGTTCTGTTTCATCAGTGTACAGCTTTCTGTGGGAGCTTTCAGTAGACGAACAACGATACATCTTGTTATGAGGTGGTGAGGTTGAATAATCAGAATCTGAAAACCGTTCCTGGGAGTCTCTATTACACAGTGAAACAAGAAAGGATAACCATGATGGAATAAATCAGAGCTTTGACATATTATTTTGGAACATAACTTGGCCAAAGACTTACTGTTTCTTTATAGTTTTACGAAAGACGCCATTATCCTCATCAAAACAAGAATAAGGACTTCTCATTGGGATGAGAAGGTCAGGATCTGCTGAAATAAGAGTGGTTGGTGGTTGTGTAACACCATGACGACGTGTCCTCAGCTTAGTAGAAGTCCGGGTTCGAGGAGAGTTCTTAAGTGGTGTCCCTGAAAATGAAGCAGAGCAAAAGTGTAAACCAACCTACAATCTTAAGCCACTCACCCAAAAGCTTAAAGGCATTTAAACATATAAGGTTTTGCAAATTCTAGTGGTAACAGAAGGCACACTAAAAGCCAGTTCCTTACCTGGAATTTGCGATAGAATGGTTGTGGTAGACTCTTCCAACAGGTCTTCAATTGACCCATGAACTGAGCTGTGGCATGACCATGATGGCTGATGAACTCGGGGGAATCCCACATTAAGTGAGTCCGAGTAGAGCAGAGTGGTGAGATTTGTAAGACCAGGATTTCTGATGATGGGGAAGCCACAGATGCGCTCAATCTGTTGCCACCGATGCAGACGCTCCCTCAGGCATGCTGTTACCTCTGACAAGGCATTCCTTTTGGAGTGAGATACCAGTATTATTATTATTATTCTTCTTCTCATTTTAAGTGTATGCTTCCTTTTGGAAAGACACGTTTAGCTGCACTCTGGTAGACTCGAGTGAAAACTAACCCCAAATATAATGTGACTCACTTTGCCTCTAGAATCTTATGGTCAACTTGATCCAAAGATGAACTGTGAGCAACATGCAGAGTCCCAAATACTGAGCTTCTTTTCTTCTTGATCTTTTCTGCCTGAATCAAAGTATGCAAGTAAACACAGTATTGTGAAACGTCTGGTCACAAGTAGTTGTGGCATATGATGTCCATAAAAAGCAGAACTGGAGTCTGATACACATTCTGGTACACATCTTATGTACATTGTGTGTATTTTTATCATACATCACCTCTTCTTTGGCAATGGCCAGCTGTAATTCAGCACTGTGTTTCTTGATGTTGTAGTACTGAACCTCAACTTCATGTGTCAACTGGAGCCATTGCTGGAGAACCTCTGAGGCAGTACAAGTTGCATGCATGTCCTTTTCTGCCTGTCTCAATGCCCCACGGATCTGCGGAAATGATATTTGCTAGCTTTAGATGTTGGTTTTTGTTTTTAGTTTCAACCCGACTTTAGCCAACGGAAAACAGTACTTGCACAAGTTCTTCTTCTGCATATCGGAGGCGGCTGAGTTCACTAACAGCTCCCTGTCTCAGCTCTTGCAGACGGTGGGCCTCCTCCTGTGCCCCCATGATCTCATCTCGCATCTTTTCCTCCAAATTCTGTTTCTCCTCTGCCACATTTCGTTTCTCCTCCTGAGCTCGTTCCAGTCTAAAAGGAAGAAAAGTTACAATTACAATTTGATAACTTCAATTAGAGATGAAGAAGATAAGTCTTTGGCATGAACCTACTGTTCTTGCATGTCTTGAAGGCTTTGTTCAGCCCGCTGCAGACTTTCCAAATCCTTCATCATTTTAGTAATATGGATTTTACTGGTTTTGTTTTGGGCCTGAGCGAACCAACAGCCCCCAACACCCATCACCACGGAT
The DNA here is from genome assembly GCF_051989575.1 of Stigmatopora nigra. Lineage (NCBI taxonomy): Eukaryota > Metazoa > Chordata > Actinopteri > Syngnathiformes > Syngnathidae > Stigmatopora > Stigmatopora nigra. Next base: position 5,567,395 of record NC_135513.1, read on the forward strand.
ACAAGTAGCAGTAGGTCTTTCATGTAATTGTGAGGAGGGCCTTCAAGAAAAAAAATGGTTATGATTAAAAAATATATATTTTTCATGGTTCAGAGATTGCTTCTTCCTGCTTTTGTGATAAACAATAACACCAGTAATGGAACTTTACCTGCCCTAATGTAGTATTAATAGTATTATAGTTTTTTTAGTATTTTGTGATACAGAAATCCACTCACAAATTATCTGGGTAAAAATATATGAGTAAAAAGTTACATTAGGGCGACACACACAGAAAAACATTGTTAAAAGAAGCAAATTTTGTAATGGTCCTCACGTGTTGGTGGTCCAAACAACACTACATCAAGAGCTTTAATATTGAGTTTTTGCTTGTCCCTCTGATCCTGAACTCTCAGGTGGCCGCTCAGGAAAGAAGGCTCATTGGCTGCAATCCTACAGAAAGGACAGTAGGGTTTTTTTTTTGTTTTGTTTTTTAAACTAAGATCAGTGCATTTTCAGACATTTTTTCAACACAAAATATTATCACCTTGGGAGTGTGTTTCCGTTGACTTTGAAGTCTTTAAAGTTCCTCTCATACTGTGGCAACTCCACAAACTCCCGGAGCCAGCGTATAACATCGTCTTGGGTCCAATTATGAACTAAGATAAAAGGAAACAAGTTAAGAGTGGATGAAGCGTCAAATGTTCGAATGGGTCCTGGTCTTAGTTCCAACTGTTTCCACACAGACATCTTGATAGATCAGGTTTTTGCTGAAGAGAGCAGCATCTGATTGCAATTAAATGATTACATCAATTGGTGAAATGGTCTCTTTTTCGTCAGTTGGAATGAAATCCTGTACTGACTGTGGCCCTTTGTGGAAAAGTTTGTAGACCCTTGGTTTAGTCAGTCTTTTGGACAAACACCTTCTGATGACTTCCAGCCTTTCCAAAGCTCCTCTACTGTAATGTGCTGATCTTCACGGTGCAAATGGCTGTGCTTGTTGGTCTGTTGCTGCTTCATGTCTTCAATAATAAACTACGAGAGAGGAAGTGTCAAGGTTCATTAAAAATAAAATGTTAAAAATACAAGGTCATAAGGTCAGAAATCAGATATTTTACACAATGCTTCTTTTGAATGTCAATGTACATTTTACTTACAGTAAAACTAAGCAATTCCCAATATAGTCTTATACCACATTTTGCAAAATGTATTTTGCACCAGTTATAGTCAATGGATTATTTGTGATTAGTCATTTGTCCAGTCCCTTTGAGAAGAGCAGTTTCAGTGACACTGGCTCGGGCATAAAGATTCCGAAATTTGAGACATACAAACCGTTCCAGCATGATAATGTGACAGTTCAGTGAAAAGACACAACATTACCTAGTGTAGTTTATAAAAACTTTCTAACATGCAGTACTGTCTAGTATGTAGTGTGCTGCATACTACAAGAATAATTCAACTTTTTAACTAACTTGTACTGGGAAAAGACACGAAGCACTGTGTTAAGATATCTAGCCTTGGATAGAGATGAAGGCCTTATTTGATGACTGAAGACATCTTGGGAATGTGCTCCGATGAGCCCACAGCCTTCTCTTGACATCCCTATGGCAACCGTAATTCAAGCCCTTGTATGCTGTATCTTAGAACAGCGTTCTTGAAGGGGAAAGGCCAGTCACTAATGTTACATAATTACCATATTATGGCCAATTTCTCGTTGTTTTCTACTAAAAAATGGGGAAGAAATGGTGAGACTCCATTTTCTCAAATATGATAAACAGTACATTTTATTACTGTATGTATATATACATAAAAAACGTAGTTGTTTCCAGTTAAATATTTTCTCAAATGATCATACATCAATATTTATCTACATCACTTAGGCACATAATTCTGGATCATTACCACTTGCAGAAAATAAATGGTGCTCATTGACTGCAGGTGGCTCATGTTACATTAATATGACTTGTTCTTCATGTAGCAATATCCTATTAGTGCAGGCCTAACAGTGCAAACCACATTTGTCAGTACGCCAAAAGCCAAGTTAAACTGTTGCTATCCTCAAAGTAGCATTGGATGCCTTTTTCAGCCAGAACACCTGTTGCCACAGTATTGACTTTGTCCTAAGTGTAACAGGCTGACTAGTTAACTTCATAGCTAATGAGGAAATGTCAACATTTATGAAAGAATATAAGAAGAATTTTATACCTCTACACTTTCCTCCACCTCAATCCCTCCGTCTTTGTCGTCATCCATCATCTGATGGATGCTCTGCAGAGCCTCCAAACTGTAACGATCAGCCTCGCTTACACATGGCGGTGACACCACCATACATGGGTCTACATGGATAAAAGGTATTTCAGTCAATACATACACATAGTTTTTCAACATAATGTATACTTATTGTTGTTATTATTACTACTAATATATTCATTATTATTATTATTATTATTATTATTATTATTATTATTATTATTATTATTATTATTATTATTATTATTATTATTATTATTATTATTATTATTATTATTATTATTATTATTATTATTATTATTATTATTATTATTATTATTATTATTATTATTATTATTATTATTATTATTATTATTGTTATGAGTATTATTATTATTGTTATGAGTATTACTATTATTATTATTATTATTATTAGTAGTAGTAGTAGTATTATTATTAGTATTATTAGTATTATTATTATTATTATGATTATTATTGTCATTATTATTATTATTATTATTATTATTATTATTATTAATCTTCCCCTCCAAAAACCGCCGATGGTTGGTGACAAGCTTATAGAGTGTGCTCATTAAGATATTATTTTAGTTATTAACTTAATTACAGTTCTTTATTGAGTTAGGGCTGGTGATGCAACATGCCGTGTTGTTGTGGAAGACATTTGACCGTTAAACTAAATATGTGCTGGATACATCTTATGCATCATCCACCACATAACAACAAAGTAGATTGGATTTAAACTCTATACAGCCTGTTTCTAAATTCAGGGTCTTGATCCAGAAGATTACAGTGCTGTACGGGAAAACAAACTTTAGTCAGGCCTGTTAGTCACAACCCAATTTTGTCTGTGTGACTCAAAGATTTTGGTGCTCAGGAGAGCTAAAGTGATAAGAAGTCAAAAGGTCTACTTGTGAAACAAGTATAGGCACAAGCCCAAGAGATGCTTTGTTCCCTGTGCATGTATTATCATTGCTTTGTCAGGCGTTGAATTAAAAGAATACGTGTTTGAGAGAGTAAAGGTGGACCAACATTTACATACTGCTACATAATTTCACATTCATTTACATATAGTATTACTGGAATTACTACACCTATCCAATCTGTTTCACACTACAATCAAATAATAGGCAATGATCCCTTGGTTTCTAATGAAAGCCTGCAGCTTTACTGTCCAGGACGGGAAATGGCTTACATGCAAAGACTCAAGACTTTCTCAAGTAAGCATCATCAATCTACTATGATAAGATGCCAATTAAAACATTTTAGGCTTGGAATAGCTAGTTCAGAAATGCATGGGCTCAGTCAAACACAGGAGTGGCATATGTTGGTAACACAATTGGTTATATTTTACCAACACCCCCATTTTGTGAGGAAAAAGGCATGATTTTAGTTAAGTATTCTACTCATTGGTGACATTAGTAATTTAGTTTTATCAAGTCTTGTCTCAAATTAAAGAGAAAGCCAGTTTAAGTCAATGTTTTTTGTCAACACTGCTTCGTAATCCATTCGACAGACTTACCCCCTGGATTGAAACCTGTCCCCCCACCGGGGAAGCTGCCCCCCTGCAGCTCACTAGCACTGATCAAAGTGACCAAAAGAGAGGCAGGTAAAAGAAGGAACAAAAATGTGAAAATGGAAAGCATTCTGAAAGTTGAAAAATTCCTGAAAACAAAATTGGATACACAGTGTAGGACCACCAAAATACTCAAGTATTAGAGAAGACTGGACAGTGTCCAAAATGCCAATGAATGTAATTCCAGAAAAAAATGGTGTTATAATTCACATTGAGGCCATTTTAAAAAGCCTAGAAAGTTATATCCAAATCTATATAAAATATATTCCATCATGAAGTCACTTCTTTATGGCAATTAGAACACTCTTAGTATGAAGATGAAAATACAAGGTAGTATATAATCCAGTTTCCTCGTAGTCATGTAACTTTTTTGTGCCCGTTTCCAATCTCTGTATGATCATCCAAATCCAGTATACCAGTCGCCTTTACCAGCAGTATTCAGCCCTTAAGACGTCTCTCTCTACCTCTCTGTCTCTCTCACTTACCCTCTCTCTCCCTCTCTCTCTACATCTATCACTCCAGGAACATGGTCTCATCACATTATTAGGTTTCCTCACACAGCAACCCCCCATCTACCCACCCATTTGTACAGAGGTTGAAAAAAATGAAACTATATCCAGTTTATGTAATAGCAGGCAAATGTAGAATATATTTCTGGTTCCTGTGTTTGTTTAGTTTATGAAGAGACAAACTGATTTAAATGATGTGAAATGCCCACATAAACGATTTTGGCTTATGTCCAGCACAGCAATAGAAATGATTTACGTAGGGGCTTTGTGACAACACTTATTTTTACTGTTCAACAAACTCTGGCAATTCACTTTGCATGCATGTTTGGTCGACTGTCTAGATGGGTTTTTATATATGATATAAAATCAAGCACAACCTATTCTGCAAGTCGAATAAATATGCCAAAACATTATTAGCGCAAAGGACACGAACAGAAACTCACACACATTCCAACAGTAGCCTAACAAAGTGTTAGGTTTCATTCCAGAACTCTTGCTACCAGTTTAAAAATAGTGGCAGAATTTTGACCTCCGACCATGCCCAATAGGGCCACCACAGAATGAGCTAAGTAGTGCATTCTATACATATATTTTAGATAGTTAAAGTACAACATACACCAACAAAATACAGCTAAAATTTGACAAAACTAGGTATTGGGGGAAAAAAAACCATGCTCCCCCACCCTCACTTGTGTCTTCACAATTATAATAAGTTGTTTTGATTTAAGTTAGACATTTAGAATAAAATCATTTAAAATAGAAACTTTATTTTTCAGATTTTTTTTTCCTTTGACAGGATTTCATATGCATAAAAAAATACACAGGATGAATGGTTATAGGAAAACATAATGTATGAAATTTTTTAAAAAAATGCACAAAGCATTACCTACACTATAAGGTAGGCCTTTAAAATTCCTTTACTGTTGAGTGCTTATTTTAGTAGGAATGACGGACAACTCTTTTGGCAATTGAACATTCATTTGGATATCAGAGGAATTTGTGGTAAACTGTGAGGGTACGATCCCGTTGGTTCTGACCTCCCTGTCTAGAGTTGGCATGTTCTCCCCAAGCCTGCATGGGTTTTCTCTGGGTACTCATGTTTCCTTCCACATCGCCGTAAAATGCATGCTAGGCTAGTTGATCATTCAAAATTGTCCCTTGGAATGAGTGAGCACATGTCTCCTTGTGCCTTTTGATTGGCTGCCCACTGATTCAGAGTGCCCACCACCTGATGCCTCTAGTTGGCAAAGATAGGCTTCAGCACCCCCAAGACTCTTATGAAGATAAGCAGTACGTAAAATGAATGAATGTATATTATAATCATAATTGAAATTCATCAATGCTGTTATCATCATACTATTTTCGTTATTTTTTCACAATAACATTAATTTTATGATATAAAATATTTTACATGTAAAATGTGGGATTTGTGTAACTAAAAATACAAAACAATATTTTACTTGCCTTTTAAAATGGTGTTTTTTGATATTAAGTACTGTAAACATTTTTTAATGCTCGTACTTAAAGAGCATTTCTGTTTCCTCTTTGTATATTGAGGTGGAACATTAATGCAACACCAAAAAGGAGCAGAGTTTGCTGTACTATCTGTTACACTATCACAAAAAATAAAAATAGACAGCGAAGGTTCCTTGCCCAAAACAAATTGAAGATGACCTGTTGCATAATCTATTGTCGTTGGATAAATGCCATTTGACTCAGTTTAACATCCATAGGATAATATATCCATCCATCAGAGTTCCCAGGATAGTTTTAAAATTGTTCTGTACACACACTAAAGTGGTGGTGCAGGTCAGTTGGTAAAGCAGTCATTTCGCAACACAGTGGTTGCTAGTTTGAATTTCCCCTGTGATGATGTTGAAGGTCCTCTTCCCAATAATGCAGCATTGGTAAATGGGCCAGGGCCAAGCACTGTAACTATCCTGAAAGTAAAAAGGTGCTGTCACAGTGAACACCAATTTACAATTCACACTTCTCTTCAGTCAAGTGTTCTCTTAGCTCCTCCTCAGAAAAGTACATCCTTTAAATGATGTGTGTTTAAAAATTATGTGCTCGCAATGAGTCACTATGACAACACTGACATGCCTGAGTCATGAGTGCTGTAAACTCCCTGGACATTCGTAAATGCGCCCATTGAGGAAGAAGTTGAAGACGAACAAGTCTGGGAGGGTGCTGAGGATGACGAAGAGGAGGTGGTGTGTGCCCTAAGTATGGCCTCCGCAACACTGCAGTGGGGGCGGGGCCCTGGTTCCGAAGTGTAGGTGAAAGTAAGGGAAGTGGCATAGATGATCCCGTCATTGCGGACCAATGTGACTGGGACCTGCACAGGTTGCCTGACCCAACGCCAGCCCTCTCTGAAAGCCGAAATGTCAGGCACCACACATAGGATGCTTTCGCCACATCTTGAAAGAATATGAATAAAACACATGGGTCTGTATTCAAGTATATTGAATATTGCTCTGAAAAAGTAATTACCCCCATCTTTTTTGCCCAAATCCCCACTTTAAGACATTAAAAAGCATATAAATGTGACAGAGAACCCAAGTAATCATAAAATGCAGAACTGTTTGATAGATAGAAAATCTTAAAACAATAAATTAGGATTCTCAAGTGCCATGATATAAATAAATTGAAGTACTGATGAAATATAAAATGTATGTATCTCTGTGTAGTGCTAATCACAACTCACATACCTATACATGGTATCAGCCTCCACATCCCCAAACCACACTCTTAGGTTGGGAGTGAAGTTATGTCCGGTCAGCTCTAACATGGCCACATCCCCTCCACCATTTAACTGATTTAACATAGGAAGAGAAAATAAAGATGATTTAAAAGTCAACAAAAAGTGCATTAACACTGTTCAAATAAAAGATAATGTGTCTATGTGGACCTATACCTGCAGGCTTTCCACCACAGGCACAGGGGTGACCGGAGAATTTACAGGGCCCATGCCCTCATAAAACGTATACTCAGCCTTGTCTGTGCTGATGATTGTCCAGCAGGCACCGTCGTTAATGACCTCTTTGTTTGCTTCTTTGACGCACGGTGCAGCCTAACACACACAAAGGCACAAACCATCTACTGTTTACCAAGTAAATGTTATTAACCCCACCTGACAAAACATGAAGTATGCATTTAACAACATAAAATAGTGTTCTCTTAGTTTTCACATGGTATTACTTTCACTCTTTTTTTTAAACGTTGTTTTTGGGATCTACGATACTCTTACTGGACACAAGATGGCGCCAAATGCACATAAATTGATCATCATCCATACCTCGCATCCTTGTAAGGGTTGGGGGATTACTGGAGGTCAACCCAGCTAACTTCGGCCGAAAGGCAGACTATATAGACCTTAGACTTGGAGGCCAGTCACCCATAGGTCAAAGAGAGATAGACCAACATTCACACTCACAATCATACTACCACCAGAGGGAATCGAGCTTGTTCTTGCCTGCACCAAAGTCAGGGAATTGAACCCCTAGAGCAAGTGGCGTGCATGAATTTAGGTTGAATTATAATTCTGATTTCTATCTGAGCAATTTTTAGGGGCCTACCTGGTACTGGATTATTCTATCCTGGGAGAGGCAGAGGTACATCCGTTCTGTGTCTTTCAAGTAGAAAGCACATTTGTGAAGCTGCGACACTGGGTCATCTGCATCCCACAATGCTGCCTGCTTGTCGACTTTGCGAATAACCTGATGAATTAAGGGAAGAAAAAAAGATTGTGCTGTGTTAAGTAAACCAAAACTATCTAAAAGTATGACCCATATGCACAACACTTTAATAACATTATTCCTTTTATTCTCACAGAAATGTAACTGCATACCAGTCTAGGCAGGGCCATGCCAGTGACAGAGCACACCAGTTTCACTGTCTGACCATAGTGAATGTAACCATCGCGCACAGCAAACTCCTCTCCTTCAGATTCGTCGTCATCCACTGACCAAAATTGGGGAAAGCATGATTAGGATGTGTGAAATAAGGCGGGTAAAAAAGAAAGCACGGTGACTTGACTCTTTGAAAAGTAGGACTCACAGAGGTGGATGTAAAAGGCCCCCCATTGGAGAGAACTTGCATGAAAGTTTCCACCTTCCACATGAAGATACCTGGTGCTGACTGTTTGTGATCGTAGGCGGTTAAATAAAGCTACCTTTGTGCCTGATGCAATACATACTGTGGGATAGAGAAGAAAATATAGCAATAGGCATTCTATCGAATTCATTCCAAAACAGTGTTTGTTTATGTTTTGATACTCACAGTCTGCATTTTTCAAGGACTGCTTTTTCTTGGAAGGCTTGGATATTACTTTGATTCTTTTGCTGAGAAAGAGGCCAATAGTGGCGCTATTGCCGTAGAGCATCTTTACAGACAGCATGAAATGTTTCCTTTTGTCTGTGTCACTGATGTACAAGGTTTTAGCAGCGCAGAAGTTCTATTTCAGGAAAGAAAAACATCGATGTTGCATCAGCCCAAGTGAAAAATCATGTTATTCTTAATCCCACAGAGAAGAAGTTTTGATTTGAAAAGTTTGTTTCTGTTCATTTTCCCTTAAGTGAAAACTCATCACAAAACAAAAAGACCAAACATATAAATTGTCATAGCTGTTGCTGAATATAGGTGGTTTATTAGTTCAAACTTGCATTGCATTGGTAAGAAAAGTTCTATTACTTGTTTTCAAAATATGGTTACTGTTGTCTTCATTGTTTGGAAAAATTGGCAGAAATAAAGGAACTGAATACAACATTTTTTAAATTATGTTATTAATTAATACAGGTTTTACCACTATATATTAAATTATTACTATTATTTTAAATATTTCATAAATCATTCGAAGCAATTGAATATAGTCTTCCTGCAGCACATTCAGTGACACAAATAGTGTTCTAACCTTTCCCTCCAAGTTGAGTTGTTGCATCTCAACATCACTGTTGCCAATCCCGATAAAGGCACAGGGCTGGGCCTCCTGCTCTGTGCAGCCCTCCTTCTGCATCTTCTCCAGCTTCTTCTTCCAACCACTACCCAACAGATAGATGCATGGTGGAGGGCAGAAAAACCTAAAAAAAAACATTATTAGAAAAAAAAAGAAAAAGAAAGAAAAGCTTTAAAGAAGTATGTTCATGTACTTTTAGCCATTTATTTGTTCATAAACACACACAAAAAACTAGGCAGTTACTGTACATATTTGTGGACAGTCAATCGTTTCCAGATTCACAAATGCAGCCTCATTCTCATGTGAGTGCAGGGAAATCTACTCATGTTTATTTATGCAGAACCTACCATATGATCAACTGTTTTATAAATAATTGTGAGATTAGTAATTATTGTGATGCAATCAAACTGTTGAGCATCAGAGGTCACATTCATTCATCCCAAATACTACTCCCAAAACTACTACTACTATTCAACAAACAAGATAAAAAAACACACCTTTTCTCATTGCCATAGGACTTTTGTGCCACTTTTGCATGCAGGATGAGGACGGTTTGATCATCTTTTTCTTTCAAGTAGGTCCTCATTGCCTCCCTGAAAAAGGACATGTGAACTCAGCCATCATGCAGCATGTAAAAAGTATATACACATAGAAATGCATGTCATTATTGTATAGTTCACAATAGAAAAGAATAATGAAAGCATTAATAATGTATTGATCTTGAAGTGTTTCATATTTACCTTGTTAAACGTTGAGGTTGACACAGATCAAACTTTCTACAAAACAAAAAGAAGAGCAATATAAATCACCCTTCTGCTGTGAATTTAAATACATTTGTATTGTGTACATTTGTTCAATCGCTGCCAACCCTCCATGGTCCAACAGATTGGACATCTATTGCCGTCAATGGAAACCGATCAGTCAATGTACTTAAATGCATGTATTGACCAATATTACTATTATGAAATACGATTTGGGTAATATACACAAAATATGGATAAAATGTTAAACCTTGTGTAGTTTCCTTAGAGGTCCATATTAAAACCTACTGTAAATAGATCACTTACTATATTTTACGCGAGGGCACCAAGAGAAAGTAGATGGGCAATAAAGATAATTGATTGATGGAACCCAGTAAATATCCATGCAATCGAAGTAGAAGAAAAGTACTTTGGCAATCGAAGAAAAACTTCATGACAGTTTGAGTTTGACACCGTGCGTCCATATGTGGCAGGTACAAGCAACTACACTGCCATCAGAACTTGGCATCAAAGCCTCTTAACCACAGGAAATTCAGATCACGTGTAGGCGGAACAAGTTGCGTTAAAGGTTTGTCTTTAAAATAAACATATAAATAAAACAAACGTTATAATATCAACTTACCCGGTAACGACGGGCGCCATTTTCCAAATAACGCCCCCTTCCCTCCCCGAACAAATGCGAGTCCCCTCCTAAGGGCAGCCCACACCGATCTAACTATCACCATAACCAGGACTAGAGGAACCAGACTGGATGCAGTAATGGGAGTTGAGTACAAATTCAGGGAAGACCGATGGGCAAGAAAAGGGGTGAGAAAGAGAGGGCGGCAGGAGCCGCGACGAGTCGCCCAAACAACAGGCGTGGGAAAGTTGTAAAGTCGCGCGTGAACAGAAAAATTCTCACAATAGACAACCGTTTAAAGTACCCACTGCTATCGCGAGACTGACGAGAACCCACACATCTGTCGCCTCTCAAGGACGTTACAGTTTAGATTCCCACGCTACATTGAGCAATGAAGCAAGCACTATGCAGACTTGTTCCGAAACTGGAAGACAGTAAAATATTGCATATGCTCACTGTCCACATTAATGGGAACACTAATTCAATTATAGGATAATGAATGCATTATTTTATTCATGCATGCACTTTTGCATGAAAATGTCATATTTAAACATATTATCAAAAACCTTATACCCATCAAAATGTATTAAACAACTTATTTATTTATTATACAAATTCTTTTTAATGGTACAGTACAATGTAAACAGTCAACCATGTATTAAACCACAAACAACATTCTGGATTTCGCTTCAAATTATGCATAGCATTGCATCAGATGAAATATAAATTATAAAAATTACAAAATATGCATGACACAGCAACATGATTTGTGAAGAACTAATTATTGCAAAGAGAATGTGCAGCACTGACTCAGTTTTAAGTGGCGAATGGAAAATGTATCCAGCTAGAGATCAGTAAACGTAAAAAGCAAGGGGTTGAACTTAACAAAACAATAAAATAATCATAAACGGGCTGAGGTGATACTCCAAAGCATCATTTGACAGAGAATATGCATCAGCACCAAAGTAAATTTTATGGTAAATAGTTTTAGGATACATAAGCCAACACACTTGTGCATTCTGTAAAACAGCAGCAAATATTGATCTTTGAAACCTATAGTACTTTTAATATTTGACAAGATGTATGATTTACTGGATGGAGAGGTCAGTAATAGCGTTACATTCATTTGCGCAATGGAAAAGAAATGTTACAACTGAAAGTTGTCTGCTAAATAAAACTAGAAGGCATTGAAGTTACATTGGGGCGAGACAGCTGGGTGTGATGACTTTCATACTTGGAGACTGTGCAAAATGGGGAATTAAAAAATTAATCTTTAGTGTAAGGGAAAACAACAATGAACCATGAACATCATCAAATTCTAGTCTATTTTGGTCCCGGTTCTTCCTGAGTCACAAGTTGTCTAGTGGAAGTCAGCTGATAGAAATCTGTGAAAAGTCATTCAAAGTGTCATTTTTTTTTATATATAGTATGTATACATGTATTCCAAACATCAAAACATTAAGCAAACAGACCATGAAAATAGTGCTGTTGCATATTTTTCTAAACAATGTTGTAAAAAGTCCCCTTTTTTCCATTTCCATGGATTTTAAATGATAAATCTATACAAGCCTGAATCCAAAGTCATCCCACCTTAGATTTTCCAGAAGATTTTCTTCCGGTATAACACATAGGAGATGAGGACCCAACAAGAAACAGCCACCAGGTTCTGAGTAAGGTGCTCAGCATGGGACTGAGTATTGACCATGCGCCAGTGGAAGGGGAAGTAGTTTTCTAATACCTCATGGCCGACATACACAAGGATGGAGTTCATGCCTGATTTAAGAAATAAAACATGCACTTCTAAGTTAAAAACAGGCAAATGGTCATTATTGAAGTAAAGTATCTTAGTTTCTAAAATAGACACCAGTTTTGCAAAGGCAGGGGTGCCCAGGTTATGTCTTATTAAAAAAATCGACTCTCTTGGTGGTGCAATTCTTACCTGGATAAAAGAATGGTGCTCCAGACCACCACTTTTTAACATCTACAATGTAATAAACTAGAACAAGCAGTACATAGGCAAAGCAGCCAAGTGTTGTAACATATGACAGAGACCTGCAAACAAAAAGAAATTGATTATTAAGTATTTTAACCCCACATCTTGGAAAAGCAACAAAAATACCATAGACAAGAATAGATAGTATTACCAAAGATTCTTATTGACAGGAATGAATCCGTGATTTGTGGAACACTTTGTGAGAGCAGCTGATATGATACCCTGTGATATACAAAAAATAATATTACAAATTATCCTGTGCATAGAGTAAACATTTAGTCATTAAAAAGTTCAACATGATTCAAATTGCAAAACAAAAAAAAGAATGAATCTTTGGAGTACAGTCTACAAATTGTATGCTGCCAATTTCTACTTTTGAATTTCAAAAATTATTAAATCTCACTTGGCTGTGCAGGTATAAATGATACTCACCAAAAAGAAACCCCAAATGAGAAACCTTGATATAATACTTGAATGAAGGTCTCTGTAGTGTAAGATTATCTTTCCCGCCTGAGAAAGTTGAAGACAAAGGTTAAATTATTTTATGTAACGCTAAAGGTAAATGGCGTAAATACAAAACATCACTGCCCACCTCGGTTTATAAGAAAACATTTTGAAACAGACAAAGAGATATATGTACCTGTAAACCAAGAAAAGCTATAACAACAGAGTTGATGCTGCCAAGAACCCCCTCGGGATCGTGTGGTGTTTGAGTGGCATAAATGACCTTCAAAAGGAAATACAGGTTGAGTCTACAATTATCTCATTTTCATGTGTTTGCCAAGTGCCAATTTTAATCAGTCAGATTTGTTTGTCTTTGGCTTACCCTGGCTGAAGTTGTCTGGTAGATGTGGTTTTCTCCAAGCAGCCAGCGGTCAACAAGACCAGCTGCTCCGCCGGTACAATTTGCATACAAGCCCATGTCTCCAATTCCACCTGGACCAAGATATCCACTGTTCCAGAACAGAAGTAGAAGTGAAGTGAATTTCACAAAATTATAAAAGACACTTGAAAAAAAAATAAACATGGATGTGATCAATCACCAAATCAAAACTTGGCTTCCACAGTATGTGCCCATTCCTTAGATGAGTACAAATTCCTTACAAGTGCTAGAAGTTTACCAGATATGTAAACAGCGCCATTCCGTTTCCCAACTTGATTTAGTTTGTGTTTGGATCTAAACTTTTGCCAAACCCTGTTATTTAACCAACTTGGAAAACCCACAGTAATTGACTAAAATGATCAGTGGAATCTAGTCCCTAGTGATGAAATACAAGAACCAACTTAGTCACTAAATATAGTACACATGACTCACGTTGGACAGCCTGGTACAGGAAGTAGCAATGTGAGACAGAGCCATACCACTTCTAGGAGGAGCACAAAAATCCAAGCTGGCCAGTAGAGTAATACATCAACGCAAGAGGACCACCATGCATCCTGGGAAAGGGAAGCATTACCTAAATCAGAATGCAACTAGATTTAATTTTTAAAAAAAATAAAAATATTTATTGTCTATAAATGTGTATCTAACCGTTGGTAGGATGTCAAGATGAGCCCTGGCTACCAACAGATCCAGGCAGGCCACGACAAAGTACGACCAAGCCAAGCGCTGCAACACACCTGGGATTCGCAGGTTGTCCCATGACACTGTGGTGTAAATTAAACTATATATAAGAGCTCAACATAGGAGAATGGCAAAAACACTCAGGCTTAAACTCACAAAAACCCTGGCAGTAATTGGGATTGATGATGATGATCCCAATGATGAAAAGCTGCAGGCTCCTCCATACTACCTTTTTCAACAGTGAACTGCGACTTGAGCCTGAACGAAGCATGGCATTGATTGAAAGTGCGATGGATGTGCCCATTATGAAAACAAACCTGAAAAAAAATAAAGCAAGTCCTAGATGTTATGAAAAGAATAAAAATGCAAATCTTGGTTGAAATTTAGATCTTTACCATGGGAAGACCAAATCAGCAATGGTTAGGCCTAGAATGGTACAAGGAGCAAACAGTCCCTTTTACAAACAAGCAGAGAAATACTTAAGGACCCAATTTTGAGGTGCGGGTATAGCAATGAAACAAATCTTTACCATTCCAGCTCTCATGTCTGAAGAACCAATATCGTCCTCCTCCATAATTCACAAATACCATAATAATGAGGCAGATCCTGCAAAATAATTAACATGAAAGCATAAAACAAGGTAGTTACAAATGTTTTTTTTTTAACTTTTGCCAAAAGAAATATACAAAACCGATGCCAAGCAGAAACTTTTTTTTTTATTGTTGTAAGCCCATCACCAAAGTAATTGAGTGATGCAAAGTCACAAATACAGTTCTTACCCTCTGAATGTGTCTAGGGAGCGTAACCTCTGGCTAGGACTGGGTGGAGGTGGGAGTATGTTGTCAGTCATTGGCCTCACTGTCCTGCCAGGAGAGCCCAGCTCCTTGAAAGAGACATTTGAGTTATAAAACCAGTGAAAACCTGGTACTTAATTTAGTGGATAGAGTAGAATACATTTTGGGCACCCCAGAACCAAAAGCAGCAATTTCTATTTCAGTTTTCTAAACTAAGGTAATAGCCAAAAGCCCTTGGATAAATACTCACAGAGTTGATCAGCCTCTCAGTCTCCATGGAACCACCAATTCTGAAGAGGGCCCCCCTTACCCAATCGAGTCTAAAGAAGAAATAATCATTTTAACAAATGATCAAAACCTCCTTACTGTTTAAAAAAAATGAAACCAAGCAATCACTTATATTGCAGTTTCTAAAAAGACTTACGATAATATTGCTTTTGTCAAAGCATAAAACAATCCCAGTCCAGCAAAGACAAGGAATGCTATCAGAATGGCTGTGTCGGGGTTGAGAAAACATTTACATTACATTACTACAAAAAAAAACATCCATTATCAGGATATTTGTGTGATTGACTTACGTGTGTAACTATTTATTGGGTCCACGTCAGTCACAATGGAGCAGTTGGCCATAGAGATACTTATATTTTGAAGCCATAGAGAGTAGTTGCCTTGCTCCCCAAAGTGGAATGAAACTCTAGAAAGGGAATTTAAGTGTCAAACAACACAAATCCAAGTGAACTCAAATACTTGGTGCTAGAGAGAATAATATAGACCCTGTAAAATTAAAATATTCAAAGAAAAATACTGAATAAATGTAAAAACTGAGAAGAACCGATTGATTTTTTTAACGTGATACAGTAAAAACCGTTCAGCCTCTTCATGAATCCAGATTCTTTGTGAAACAGCATCACCAAAGCCCTGGACTGAGTCCTAATACAAGCACACAAGATCATTTCTGCAACTCACGTGCAAAGGTCCAAAACACCATGGGTGCTGTTAGCTTGCAGTGTAATTTCATGTTGCGTGCTCACAATGAACTCTTTTGAGCCTGGCTGTCCTGGAGTTGTCATTGCAGGGACCACCCCAAGTGGTTGATAAAGACACTAACACATCCAAAAACCAAGAGATTAAGTGTGTACAGATCACAACAGTTTGTTAAATCTAGATGTGCAGTTACCTTATAGCACCACTGAGACATCCAGTACACTGACACCTCAGTTTCCAGTTCATTGATGACTGTCAAAAGAGCTTCATCCATCTTTAACTTGGAATGTTGTGTACTCTGAAATAAACCAGCTGTAAATAGAAACATGCATGTGAGAAGTGTGAAATGATAGTTATGTCCTTTTACTTTTGCATTGACAGCCCCCAACATTATTTTCTGCACTTGGGATATTTAGATCACTCACTTCAAATGTGCACCAATTAATTTATCACATACAATTGTGCATAATATCAGAATGGCCATTTTGATATCCTAAAACTAACTTAAAAATAGAAAACTGCAAATGCACTTGTACTCCCTATTTATTTTATTAAATTGATTATGCCCAATAGAACATATGTGGAATTTCATAAGAATCATTTGAGTAGAGGGTGATGACACTGTAAAATTAATGCCTTCCAGGGAGAGGCATGTGATCTGGAGGGCTGGGCTGCAAAACCACATGCTCATTAATCCCACATCTACCACAAAGTGAGAATTTTAAACGCCTTTAGAGATTCTCATAAAAAAATGTCATTAAATAGATGGACACTACCTAGTTTTGATAGCCGTTTATAGCAAGATTTAATGTATAGTATCTATCACACGTTGTTCATCATGTGCATTTTATTTTGTAATTCTTTTGTATTTAATTAGACAAAAAAGTATCGCGTAAATACTTTGGATATTCAAGCCATGGGTGAAAGTGCTGTGATTTAGCTATTAGCGTGCGAGCTCATCTAACACAAATGTACTTTTACCGAATATACTTACAGGAAAACAGTTCAGCTTTCAGTGGTGCAACACAAATGGCTATTAGTGTGGCAATTGCTGACAAATAAAACATCTTATGTCCCCCCCAGTTTGCCATTTCTTTCTCTTGTGTCTTTTTAGCCACGAAGACTGAAGTGTCCGCTTTTCTGATTTTTTTGTTTATGTTCCTTTTAGTCATGTCAGATTTCACTTCCGATTTGTTCCTGTTTTTTGGTATTAGAGGAAACGAGAAGGGTCAAAGTACATCAGTGATGCCAAACACGGGCATTGGTTATACCGCAAAGTATGTTAGTGAAACATTTGTCTGAAATAGTATCTTTTAATGCATGAGAGCGAAAATAAGTTCATTTATAACATAAGAAGGCAGGGAGACGAAAAACACGCACTTAACTTCAACTGTAAGGTTGTCCAGTCGATTATCGAGTAGTGTACAATCGAGTGTCGAGACAGGCAACTCCCTTCTGATTTTCCATTGCAATGGCGGATAAACAAAGCTCGCAGAAAAGGTAGGCTAAATGCTTTCCCTTACTAACTTTCGGAGTTTTATTTTTAAAGGTTGTGGTTGACCAACAGATATATTTTTTGGCTTGTTACAGCAAAGTAAACATGGCTGCAAGGCGGCTAACGATATAGCTTTTAGCTGTGGTCAGATGCTCCGTTTCGCTATTGTGCATGTCATAATTTTTGTTTTGTTTTGTTATAGCGTCAAGATAGCAGCAGGGGCTGTGGTTTGTGTTGAAAGTGAGATCAAAGGAGATGTTACTATAGGTAAGATGCTTAATTCCAATCAACGTCACTGTTGTAGCTACATAGCAATTACTAGAGTTCATTATAATGTATATAAATGGCTTGTGTCTGGCTCAGTCAACCCTCATACTCTTTTCTACCCAGGCCCAAGGACTGTGGTCCATCCAAAAGCTCGAATTATTGCAGAAGCTGGGCCCATTGTGATTGGAGAAGGCAATTTGATCGAGGAACAAGCTGTCATTATTAACAGGTAACATCCATCGTCTATTGTAATAACGTCAACTAATAGCTAAGCCCCACCCCCTTTACTGCTCATCTGCTAACAGCATACATTTGAATTATTGATGTACCTGCAACTGTTATTTTTAATTAGTGATTTAAGCATATATTATGCTTGACTAGCAGTTGAAACCAATGTTACATGCTTGCTTCTCTCTTAATAGTTACCCAGAAAACATCACACCAGATACTGAAGTGGAACCAAAGACGATGACTGTTGGCATCAATAATGTATTTGAAGTTGGCTGTTGTATCCTTTTCCCTGCTAGTGTTTACAAAATAATTTACTTTTGTAAAGCCTTTGATCCATCCAGTTTTTTCCTTAACTGATAATCCAGTGTCACAAGCCCTTAAAATCGGAGACAACAATGTTATAGAATCAAAAGGTGAGGTTTACATCCACTGGAAATGTAGGTTATTTTAGTTCTTCACTACCTTCTATTTTTTTCCATCTAGCTGATGTAGGTAGGAACGTCATCCTAACCAGCGGCTGCATCATTGGGGCCTTCTGCCAGGTGAACACTTGTGAGGTCATACCTGAGAACACAGTCATTTATGGGTCTGGATGTATGAGGCGGGTGCAGACTGAGAGGCCACAGGTAAATGGTTACTCATTGGTTGGTGCATGGAGAGTTGTGGTATTAAAAATGTTTAATATGTTGGCTAATGTATTGAAAAAAAACTGCATAAACATTTCTCCTGTTTTTTTTTTTTTTTGCAGCCTCAAACACTTCAACTAGATTTTTTAATGAAGATTTTGCCCAACTACCATCACTTGAAGAAAACCATCAAAGCCATTCATAGTTAAATAGTTGAAAACCCTTAAAAGATGGAATTGTGACTATTAAAATGTTTATTTCACGCTGAAATAACATGTCAATGTATATATTATTAAACATGTCATCAGTGTTTTTTTTTCTTACTGGTATTTTTGAAATATCATAACCACAACAGATGACTTGACTATTTATATCCTTTGCTTGCTCTGCTAACTAATAATCTGATGAATAAAATGCTGTTTTGCATTTTTTATGTACTGTGCAATTAATTAACTTTCATTTTAAATCAGTAATTCATTCATTTCAAATACCATTTAAAAGACCTTAGAAAAATGTATAAGAAATTTCCAACATTATTTTATTAAAACGAGGATGAAATGCCCCTGCCAAGTAAAATACTCAGGTCGAACTCAAAGATGAACTTTTTTTCCTACCTTTTACTTGGGAAGGAGCTGAATACAGAATTGTAAGAAGAAAATATTGCCCTCCATATACAGACTTTGGTATTGAAGTATACTTCAGAAAAAAAATATTTAACACTCATTTTCAGGGTGGATTGTAAAGTGGTAACATCCCCTTCAATAATGGCAATGTGTGAAACCATTTTAGATAAATGATCTCTTCAATCCTCCTCCTAGCTTGATAGCTAAAACAAACTCCACAAAGTAGTCACTATTCACTAGGAATACAAGATGTCCAATCCAAGCTAATAGAGTATTTGAGGCATAGATGTTCCTAGTGTGGAATTTCACTTTTTGACTGGCACACCATCTGCATAATCCTCCAGTACTCCTGCCAAATGGTTATTGTGAGTCTTGAAGTGCCTCTTTCGCTGACCAGCTTGCTTCTTCCTCTTTTGAACTGGTAACTGCAGGGAGCACACAAAAAGTCAATGAAGGCTAGGCGGTCATGCATACAATGAATATTTGGTGCTTATTCATTTCCAGCCAAGACTTAGCAGATAAACCTCTTGAGACAAATGGAATCACAAATGTTTTTTCCATGCTTCATTCAAGCTGACTATGCTGTTGCCCTCAAAAAATAGTTGGACAATCAGTATCAGCAATATAAGCAGCAATTATATTTTATAGTACGTACTTGAAGACAGTCTTATTAGCCTTTTTAAATACATTTATGTGAATTGGACACAACTACTATGTAAAATGGGATGATGTGTATTTAAAATAACTTTAAAAACAGTGAATGCCTTGTATGTTGAAATGTTTAAGTTTTAAGTAGAGAAGAAAATGAAGTCCAATAATTTGGTGACCAAACTGATTACAAACCAATAAACACTCACCACTTTCTTTGGTCCGGATTCCTGCATGGAGGTGATGCCTTGCTTTTTCAAGTATTCTTCAATCTTCTCTTCATCCATCGAGTCCACCGGAACGCTTCTCCACAGTTTCTGAAATTCTATCATAAAAAAAGAAACAATATCAGCCATATTATTAAGCCATATTTCACAAATTCCACAAAAAAAATGTACTATTCATTTTTACGTTTGTCAAATAGCTAACAGGAAAAGAGATACCTCCCAAAAAGGTAAATACACTGTAATTTCATTTTGTAAAAAGCGTAAACCAATAATATTGTATCAGGCAAATTACCCTCCGCCAGGATGGGAAATATTTACTTTTCCACGTTTCGATTCAAATCACTATAATGTAATGAGTGCGAGCGCGTATTTGGTGCAGAGTTAGTGTGTTGTTTGATTAAATACCTACAATGATTTTACAATACATAAGACAATTTAAGACCTGTATGACAGATTTTATTTCAGTACTTCTTTAAGCAACTGTGGAGATAAATTGCAACATTGAGACAACAAAGGGAAAGGATCAGTGTATTAAATTGGCCAACGTGCAGTCTATCTTTCACCTAGAGAGAACTTTAGGAATAAAAGGCCCAAGTCAGTTGAAGTTAGATACCTACAGATAAGAATAGGACAGCATACGTATTTATAACAGGAATCACATCTCTCCTTGTTTCAACTTTTTCTTTTGCAGATTTGTTAAAACCAAAGTTTGTAACAATCATCATATATTTTCCTTAAAACTGTAATTCTTCTCAGTTTAAAAATTTGAACCTTTATTTCAAATATACCTGAATAAAACATGAAATTTGGAACTTCTATACCATTGAATTCAGTTTTTTTTATCACAATTTGTGGGAATCCGGTTTGCTTACAGAAACAGACAAAGACTACTAGGCAAACTCAGATAGAATTCTAAAACATTACCTTCATCCACCAGAAATTGACAGTGTTTATCATTGTAGAAGAGAATCTTTTTCTTATCTGGTCTTGTCACAAATGTAATCTGATCCCCTAATGCCTGAAAGCAACAATTAGACAGTTAATTTCTACATAAAAAGGACATTTTCAAATAAGGGTGGATTGTTAATTGGAGTTACCTTTAAGGCCTTGGCCGAGTTGGGAAGCCCTTCCTCAACTTCGTCCAATAGCACTCCTCCGAGCCCGAGCTGATCATGTTTGTCCAACAGCCTCAGTAAAGCTTTTTTGTCCTTCAGGTTGTACTTGGGCTTGAAGCCATATGTGCCATCCCGCACCTCAATTTTTGGATTACTTACCAAAGCCTGTAATGTGTAGAAAATGCAGTGTATCTGAGATTTATCTGTAATTGAGCCATTGTTGTTTATATTTTCTCAATTTAAGTATCCAGTAAAGTAATGCATGACTATATTTTAAATGATATAAGTGGTGTGCGGTAAGGGGAAAAAACAGTCGTAATATTGGCCATTTGATGGCACTATATCAATATTTTCCATACTGTTTATCCTCACAATATAGCCATATTGTAGAGCACTGATCAGTGTATACAGACCTCTGTCATTAGCCACTGCTTTTGTTTCATGCTGATGTCAAGAAGTTTGGTCTCATCAAGAATTTCATCAAGTGTCAGGAAGTGCGTGTCGCCATTCTGATGCCTTGTCTGTGCAACAAAAGTGTAAAAGACAAGTTAAATTAGACCTCAGATATGGGTAAACATTCATTTGAGCTTTATCTCAATTGTACAGTAGCTGTTATGACTTTTGGTGATATATATATTTTTTTCATTAAGTTATATTGTTTTAGTTCATGTCTATTTAAATTTAACAGTTCTACTTTACCTTCATGTAATTGACAATCTTTGCAAGACAACCAAACTTGTAGCCAGAGCTGGTCTTAATGTTATAACTGCCATTACTAGACTCTGTAAAGAAAAAAGAAAAATGAGTTAGGATGATGAAAATTATAATACAGTATCAACAACCGATTCAAGGAGTCCCCCTCCTAGTGCCGATAGTTGAGTGAGATAGGTTCCAGCACCACCTTGGACCCTAGTGAGGATAAGCGGTATGGAAAATGGATTAATACAGTCTGCACTGTTAGAGCAAAGAGTAGTAACAGTATTGATAACTGTGAACATGCTTGATTTAACAAAAAAAACATGTTTTCATTAGATTATTTATTAAGTGAGAAAAAAATATGACTCAATTATGAATAAAAACATTGAACACTGCGTAAAATAATGCAATCGTGGCATCCTTGGTTTGTCCCATTATGTGCCTAGAGTCCAATGAGAGAACTCTACCAACAAAGGCTGCAAAAACGATCCAATCAGGGCAGAGGGGTGCACTAACACAGTGACTGAGATCAGCTATTTGTATTAAGCTGCACTGTGGGCAGGTCCCTAGAATTGTGACAGGCCAGTTAACGAATCGGTTGGAGACACAGCTAGTGGGCAAGAGCCAATGACTGAGAGGAGAGCATTCTCATCCATCAAGCTCTGCAAGGAGTGGCGGCGGTTGGCGCATGAGAGCACTGTAGAGGAGGCAGCGGATGAAAAGAAATAGGTGGGGCAGTAAAAGGAAGAGAAAGCAATAGCATCCTCATCACCAGAAGAAGAAGGTGGGTTTCTATTTCTTGTTTTTGTTACTGAGACAAAAATGTGAGGAATGAAAGCTGTTATCAAACTGTGCGAACGCAGAGGTTTCATGCACATTCTTTCCATATTCATAGTAGTATTTGTATACATGTCACAAAGATGAATGTGGAATGTATTATAATATAATACATACATAAATATTACACTGAAGTGATTTTAAAGCTCTCGAGACAACCATGATTGGAATTAGGCCAAGATGGATCATACACTATGAAATAAACATGAATCCATTTGCTTGTCTCTTCAGTGAGCTACTAAGCATTGACGTGCACTCATCTGCAAGCAGAGGTAGAAAACGGAAGCTCTCATTGACAATTCAACAGTAAAGCGAAAAGTGTAAGAGGCCAAGCAACTGGGCGGGCCTGATTTATTGTTAGTACTTGCATTGACGTTATTGTTCGTGATGTCCCTATTTAATGTTTTACCGAGAAAAAGGTTGAACTGAAAATACTCAACATTTACCATCCCAAACTATAGAGCAAATCAAACACAACAACGAAGAAACACTTCCGTTTTTCTCAATAAAAGGACCATTCTAACACTAACAGGCCACTGGAATACTAGGTATTTAAAGTATTATTTTTGTATAGTTGAGTTAGTTTGTTAATAGTGTGTTTAGGTTAGTTTTATATTTGTCAGTCCTTTCATTAGTCATGTTAAACATGTTTTAACACAGTGTTTCCCAACCAGTGTGCCGTGGGTAATTACAAGAAGTCATCGATTGTAATAATCCAAGAGAGAATTCTAAATATTAAGAGATTAAAATCGAACTATCACGAGGTTAAAATTGAAATATGAAATTATAGTAATTCACTTGTAATTTTTCCAACAAGGAATCATGGCCAACATCACAACAACAACAGCCATCAACAATCTGACATTGGTTACACAGGACAGTCCTTTCTCCAAAGTTTCCTTACAGATGAAGGAGGCCTATCCTTTCCATGATGGTTGGAACGTGGCCTGCTTCATCATCCTACTGCTGTTCATCCTCACTGTTTTATCTCTGGCAGCCTTGGCCATGTTATACGAGCTACTGGACTGTGGATGGTGTGCCAAAGAAAAAATGCAGATACAACCAGAACAACTACAGGAGGTAGGATCAGGACACTGCAGCGAGCTAATGACTAGCATCTGCAATGAATCGGAATCTCATACGGAGGTGGAATAGAACACAAAGGCAAACCCTTGCAGAGGAGACCTTCAAAAACTGCTCAACAGTCAAGAGGATTCCTACAAACCGGGTCAGGCTGAAAAAACTGGACTGACGAATAAGCTCTTCACTAACAAGTTGTCTAAATTCCATTCATAGACGATCACACAATGCAAAACAGTGATCCTGAACCTATTTTCAAAAGAACACAAGTGGAAAAAAATGGAGGACAAAAGATACCATAAAAAGCACTTGGTACAATAAATGGCTCTTAAAGCATAATTGCAGAAGTATCAAACATGAGGTGAATGAATTTGTATGCTACCATTGAATTTGTTTAAAAAGAGATGCAGAGAAAGTGGTTGAATAAAAGCACTTATAATTCCGTGTGTGATAACAAACAAGATGCTGGTAAACATCTAAACTAAAGTGTTTCTATTTGTAAAGAGTATTCTCTGAAAGCAGACAGACATCTAAAGACCATTTTATCACGGGAGAAATCAAGGGACGGCTATGTCATTTATTCCCACAACATATTCTTATCTAAGCTTTACAAATGCTGTAAATGACTAATAAATCATTTGTGTGTTATATAAATGTGTTTTTTGTGTGCTTTGTAAAGGAAGGACACCAAAAATGGTACCCAGGTTAAGCACCACTGAACTAGATATTCTAAAGGTGATAGGTTGTCATCACAACAAATGTACGTTGTATAGGTCTGTCACGTTAGCCGTGCATATTCAAGAGTTTAATTCAAACATGATATCAGACAGATCGGATATGATTCACTTACCAGTATTCTGTTTAGAACCTGATGAACCCTCCTTTTCTATTCGAGGCTTCTTCTTCTTGTGCGATCCAGAATCTGATGCAGTTGGTCTCTTCTCTACAACTGGTGTGGACAAAGCTCTCTTCTTGAAGAGCTCCCTCTCCCTCAGCAAAGCAGGATCCATTCTGACCAACTGCTCAAATATCTGAATGGAACAAAGTGAAATGCATATCATAGAAAGACGGGTTGTTAGAGTGCATATGGACAATTTAGACTCATCAATTAACCACACATTCATTTAGGAATAAACAAACAGAAATAATAAAATGAGTATATGTGCATGTTTTCTTTTGTTTTTTAAGTAGTGCTTATAAACCTAATATTTGAAATTTCTGATTTTAACCTTAAAATCCAAATACAGTAACCAGAAGTCAAATTAATTATTATAAATTAAGATACGTACTTAAAATATCTTCAGTGTCTGAGCATCACTTAAAAAACAATATGTTCATTTGTTACATTAAGCCTTAATAAAAAGGTGATAAGTAGCCTACTGATGTTTCATTGGTCTTTATGTTAGAAAAACGAAAAATCTAAACTGATTAAGCACGTTAATCAGCGGGAAACAACACAATTCACGACGATCTTGACGATAGTAGTAGATACAAAAGCTTACTGACATTAAGTCGTTTAAACCTAAATGAATAATGCGATCACTTTGGTATTGATGTGAACCCAACGTTAGCAAATTATTGATCTTACCTTATACACAACTGCTCCTCTCTGGATTTAGGTCCAGGAGGACGACCGAAAAAGTCGTCCTTTTGAACTCAGACAATCACTTACTACTGTGCCTTTCTTCCCTTGTGACTGATTTTAATAATAACTTAATAAATGTGATCAATTGTTTTCGTTTGCAGTGCTTCCGCCTACCATACTTCTTCTTCCCCTGCTCCTCAAATATGACCAGTTAACATCTTTCAACACTTCAGTGCCTCCCACTGGATATATGCGTGTATGGCAGTATACTGCATGATGACATTTTTGTTTCTTTCCTTTTTGCTTTCATAATTTTATTGTCTATATTAATGGATAGAAACATACTCACTACATTTACTTCTGCATGTGTTGTAACTGTCATGAATAGTCCTATTCTACAAGGTTTTAACGTCTACTGTTTTGTCTTTATGCCAACTAATCAATGTACAACATTTATATATGTGAATCTATTCATTATTATGCTACATAATTGAAGTATTTATTCATGTCACTGACTGGTGAAATAAAAAGGCTATTATTCCCCCAAAAATATGATGTACCGGTACCTGCATTGAATCGTTGTCTGTCATTGACTATAATAATTTCTGCACGGTAATCGATGCTTGGCATTTTACATAATAGCTTTCAAATATGTACTGACACGGAGACCCAACGAGCCATAACTTCCATTCTCCAGATATACTGCTGCATGTGCTTATTATACTGAGTGCATCAGTGCAGTCAGCTGAAGCTGCAAGTTTGCTGACTGCCCACTGTGCTCCTGGGTAATGAGGTGGGGGAACAGGTGAGATGAGGCCACCAACTATCCAGGTCACTAAAAGCAAATAGAGAGCTGAGGATGTTCCAGCAAGAGAAATTGATATATGAGCAATACTCCCTGGGAAAGAATAAGTCTTTTAAAAACCATCCTGGATTGTCATAGTTGTACAAATGCATGCATATAATTTATTGCATATGATTTATTTTTAAACAGGAGGAGGAGGAGGAGAGGGAGTGTTGTTACCTCAGACTTCGGTGGGAGTATCCCAAAAAAGGAAAGAAGAAAAAATATCCATAGGTCCATAGAAACTCTCACACCTTAATGAAATGGAGATCAGATATCAAATTAGCATCTCCACCATTTTAAGTTAATGTTATTCAGTAGGTCAGGCCTAGAAGTGAGCGTACAAGAATTATGTCTAAGCAGCCTAATTCAGGACTTAATTCATAATGAATGAAACACTGTTAAACCACTGCAGAAACTGCATACGGGAATGTGGGAGATCATTTAGACATCAGAGAATCGGAAGACATATGAAGTGGCAAACATTAATTACTACTCTGCAGTGGATAGTTGGTCCTCATTATTTCAATTGAAGTCACTTTTCGAGCACAAAACTTCTGCATATGAAGTTACAGGCGTTGCCAAAGCCATTATGTAACCAAAGCAGAGAATTAATTCCTTTTCAATTTCAGCATGTAAGTACGCCTTATTCACCCATGATAATGTGTTAAGAGCAGATTGAGTAGCTGGTTGCAGTATGACTATGCTGCATTTGCAATGGAAATATAATGCAAAATATCATTTGTTTTAATTACGAGATTGTGTTTGTTTTACCAGGTCTTGTGTTGTGACCAACACCACAACTACGTACTTGGGTTGAGTGTACTTAAATTTCTGTTCTTTAGATGGCAGTAGCACTGCGTTCGACCAGCTGCAGAAAGCCAAATGAGTCATAGGCCACAAAAGAGCAGCAACTATTCAAACCAGACGGACAGAGGCGACTAAAAAAAAAAAGTTCCACCTGCTCTACTGGCCTAGGTCTCAAGGATACAACTTATCTGTTAACCTTCCAGGATAAAAGCATCCTGGTTTCACCTGATCAAGATAGTAAAATGGATCACGACACAAGATGCACGTTTTATGGAGGAGGCATAAAAGGCCTGTTGTGCTATCATAATACGAAGGTGGCGATCCTAGGCTAAATCAGGCAATTTAGAAAGGAGGACCCAACACCTATTATCGATTTCAGTGTAAGCTGTGAGGAGGTTGGTGGGGCTTATGTAAGACAGTATAAGCACTGGCAGGCTGGTGTGAAATGTTCTTTTCAGAGGCACTTTCTTCAAGCTTCCAGTACATTCTCTTCATCATAGCGAGTGGCTACCCACAATCTTAGAGGTTGAAGTCAAACTATACTGAATGGAGTAAGGCCCAAGGTAATCATGGGGGGCATGGCTTTTTACCGAAACAAAATGTTATTAGTTCAAGTCATGGGGCTTTATGTACACACATTTTTATTTATTTTCAACTGACACATGGCATACACTCAAACCAGGAAAAAAAGGGATATTAAAAAAGGTTTTAAAAATGATTTATTAGTCATCTCATCTCATTTTCTGAACCACTTTATCCTCATTATGGTCATGGGGGGTGCTGGAGCCTTACTATACATGGTCATTTAAAAGAAAATGCCTTATACTAGTTATGGTCATTTAAAAGAAAAAGGCTTGGTATACATGGTCATTTAAAAGAAAAAGCCTTAGTATACATTGTCATTTAAAAGAAAAAGCCTTACTATACATGGTCCGGCAAATTCCAGCAATTTTCTAGTACTTTTGGTTTGACTGTCAGGGTGGTTTACTGCATCTCAGAAGTGGAACAATCCTGCAATATCAAACTGATTTGAAAAAATACATGTTAAAATCAGTTTAAAGTATACTCAATCAATTTTCAACCAGCTGTCATGAGATTTCACCAATCTGAGGTGCATAAGCCTTGTTTCTTCGTACCTTCTATAAGGGCTGGTTGCTGGATGTCTTGGCGACCACCCTGAGTCGTGCCGGGCCCCTCTCAGCAGCCCAAGCAGTTATATTTTTTGTATGACTCACACAAATCAGAGTGTGTTCACGTATAACTACGGGGAACTAGTAGGCACGATTCCTATTCTCCATGTGTGAGCACAGGTTTAAAAAAAATGAATTCCACATCATTTTACTTTTGATGCTGTGATTATAAATGGTAGTCGTTCTTCTCTTAGTTTGCTCTAGATAAATAATTTTAATAGAGTGGGTAGACATTGAAAAAAAAAGGACCTGGATTCAACATTTTATTATTCCAATTTAGCCCTTGACCATGTGAAAAATATGTGTGAGAGAGACCGGGAGAAGAAAAAAAAAGTGTGCTATTGGATGTGGATTCAGCTTGTCCTCCTACAGTCTGTCACCAGTTGGTTCTTTTTCTTAATCATATAAATAAGATCCAAATCTGCAAATTTCGCCTGAGTATTGTTGACAATCATTGCCAAATGAAACAGAAAACAGACTATATCAAATGTTGTTTCATGATGTCTATGTGTGTTTGTTTGTTTTTATTTTCCAGAGGAAATTTTCAGCAATACATCTATTTCCTCTGCCAGCTGGGACTGTGCAAAACACAAGACAATGCACAACAGCAAATAAGCCATGCTTGATGTATTCCTTCTCTGCTATCTGCTCTCTCGCTCTATTTCCTGCACTGCTCTCTGAGCTTGCTTGCTTTTTGACAAGTTATTATTTGAGTTACAACCACTAATGATTATGCTGTCCAAACTCACAGGTAGTGTGTAATAAAATATTGATTTTTCCGCCAAGAAGTGGCTTTTTCTAAAATTCATCCACACGTCTAAACACCACTTTTCTTAAATGCACATGCACAAAATGTATGTTTTTGTTGTTTGAATTGCTGCAGTAAAAAGTAACATCTTTGTAACTTTGACTGCAGTAGATGGGGAGGTTGCCCATGGTTTGGTGAGAGGGTTGTGCAAGTGAAGAAAGAATTGGTTCCTATGACAACAATGACACAACGGGTCTAACGCATTACTAGAACCTCTGATAGTAACGAGGTTTGGAATCACAAAATTGCAGTAAAATGATTGACTTTTTTTCTCGAGAGATTCCAAATAACTTACCTGGGAGCACAATGTGAAAATTTAACAAGTAAACTAAAAGGGTACTAAAGAATGAAACCACAGATTGCATAAAAGGGAGAAATGAAAAAAAAACATACATGAAGTGTAAACACCTTGATGGAGATTTAATTTAATTTTCAAACGCACTCTCCTTTTTTACACACACAAACACACGCATGCATACCCACGCACACACTTTGAATTTGAACTGTCATTTATATTATATTATATTACATTACTATATTTTAGCCTAAAATAGTCTGGCAAAATGCTAGTGGCATATTATTATTACTGTACCTAACACCAAACTATAGGTATAGTCAGGTATGCAATAAATTGCATGTGCACGAACAGTTTCTACACTACACTAAATTGCCGTGCAGCTATGCACGAAGCGATTTGCATCTATTTTTTTTTTCAATGAGGGTTGGAAGCAAAGGTAGTCCTGGGTAATTTTGCACCCTTTGGCGGACAACCATTTGAATAATATGAGTGTATCTAGGCCAAATATTTCACTTTTAAATCCTATTCATATGTTCTAATAGTCAGGCACACACTTGGAGGAATATGGTATTTAAAAAACTTGCCCGTAAAGACATACTTTTAAGGTTACTCTAAAAATATCCATTTGTTCTTACATATGAATGTAATGTGCAATACTTTTTAATCAATTATATAAAAACTATAGTAAAACAACAGTATACGGCACTAATATGAATGCCATGACAGTGCTCAAATGGTTTTAAATAGTATAAATGGTCCTATTGCGTCTGCATAGCGTTTTTAGAATCGGATGGCAAGGCACAAGGAGTCAGACAACCATGCACACTTATATCTAGGTGCAATATGTGTGTGAAAATGTACCTATACCTTCAAAAGAGATGACCACTCCTGCTGATGTATATATACAAAATGTTAATGCAGTTCAGTGTTAGCAATCATTCACACTTGAGTATCACAGGAAAGAAGTGGAAAAAATATGACAGGCATGTTAGTGTGTTTGTGTTCTCCAACCCCTTAGATAAAAACGTCAAGTTTGATAGAAAAACATGAATTACTGCACCTATAAAAACTATTTTAGTACTGATGCATGTATATCAGATTTTATTTTCGAAGGGGGCTTTCTTTCCAGAGCATCTTCATGTCGCACTTTGATATTCAGAAGTGAAGTTTAAGTTTTCAACACTGGATGGAAAAATTGCAAAAGACAGACAGACTGACATATGTAGAACTTTATGCATGGAAGGACAAATTAGGAATGGTAGGATTGACTTGGGAGAAATAAAAAAGGCCTCTTTGATATACCCCAAAACAGAAAAAAAAAGATGTAATTATTGTATGAACCTATCTATACTGCAATTACATTGAAAAAATAGAGAATATGGACCACAAATAAAGTGAAATAAAAAGTGAGAGACAGTAGGGGAGCTAACAAATGTGCTATACCCCAAAGCACCTCACACCTAGTTCCCTAACAAATTGTCTCAGCAACCTTCACGACCTGAGTGTGCTATTAATTCGATAGTAAGTACAAGCTATTTGCACCATTTAAAAGCCACACTTCTGTTGCGGTTGTGGCCATTAAACTGCATTTCTACTGTGAGTCATGGGGCGGTGGAAGTGAGGCAAGATATCCAAAGCCTCTAAAACGAGAAAAGAGAGATAGAAAGAGAGAAGGATTCAAAACATTATATCATTTAGGGAATTTAAATGATAAAAATGAGATAAAATGAATATAAAATTAGAATTTGGAATAGGAACAACGTGATATTATTTTGATTATAGTATCATTAAAATAGATGGGCATTTTTGAAGTGGAAAAAGTAAAATTGTGTTCTTATCTACATATGAATGAGACAAGTTCAGAGTCGAAAAACACATTAATAAATAAAGAAAGAAAGAAAGATACAGATTAAGACTGTTCACACTGCATGAAAAAAATTTAGATGTGTGTTGCATATGGGCAAAGAAATCAGAATTCATCTGCAATGTGAACATAGCCCACCATAAGTATCCATTTCTCTTCCTTTCTCTCTCCTCTCTCTCATCTCTTTCTCTCTTTCTTCTTTCTCTCTCTCCATCTCACTCTCTCACACGCAGATACACACATGTATGGGGACACACCTACACACAGTCTTTCATTTCCTCACACTTCGAGCAATCTTTTCAGACTCACTTCCTTGATTCAGATCTTTGATCCCTCCATTTATGAACACTTTATTGAGAAGCAGAGAGGTGGCAGAAGAACAGACGTAATTGCCTAGAGGGATAAGTTATTGGAAAATGGATGAATTGCTTTCTTTGGATAAGGGCTGCGAGAGTGTCAGGAATAAAGTAGGCTCCTTAATAACGCTGAAGGTCAGGTGCGGGGATGTTGGGAAGCCATTTCTTTATGTGACTGCAGTATTGTGGTGGCGGCAGTGGGATGAATAAACACAAAGCAGCTTTCTCCCTCTCCGCTATTGCATATGTAATTTATCAGTGTGTCTCAGAGGGTGGGGGGTATGCGTGTGTGTGTTTGAAGGTTCAGGTGTGTTTTAGGACTGCTGATATTGTTCTTCCTACCCACGAGGGCTTGACTTCAGAAGGTCGCAGCATTTTTTTTGATTGCATTATTCAAGTTTGTATCCATGGTTGCAAACAAAATGTGCAGGTGGTTGTTTTTGTTGCCTGTTTGTGTTAAAAAAGAGGTAGTAAAATGAAGTCAACTTTTGGCAATGCAGCAGAAAGAAATGCAAAAATATTACTGTATATCATATGTAGACTGTGAATTATCACTTCCTTGATTTCTCACCAATATTGTTACATTATACAATTTACATCCTTAGATGTTAAGCAGGTACTTTCACTATATTTACAATCATGCATTTTACACTTAAGCACTTTGGATGACTGTATCAGATCAACACTGAGTAATTATGATGGGTTCTAAAATAGAAATTTAAAAAGGAACCATGCTTATTTTTCCACCTTTTATTTGCATTATTCTCACAATGTTTTTGTCCCAAACAATTACTGTGTCAGCCCATATGCTGAAAAATCTAGTATGCTGCAGTCTTGCTAAGAATGTGACAGATACTGTTGAGATGGGAAGCAAATCTGTTACACAGCATGACACGAGGCATCCATTATTTCTGTTTACCCCAACACAACATGTCAAAATCCTGATCTTCACACAGTTCTGTAACAGGCCCACTTTTGATCGATGTTTGGGAAGGAAGAACCAGAACAAGATTAAAATATAATGGCATTTGGTCATGCAGCGTATACCGAACTATAGCTTTTACACATGTTCTAGAGCAGTGGTTGGAGCTAACGAACCGGACCAGGTTCATATGCACCTTCACCGAACCCCACCAGTTTCAAATATGCATTCACCGAACGCTACTTTAGTGTAAAATAAAATGTGCTTTTTTTTTCAAATTCAAGATATATAAATTCCTTGCAGCACTGAATGGCAAAGCAATGTCACATGATCATCTGCAGCCAGTGATGGGTATCGACAAACCCAGGTTAACAACCACTGTTCTAGTCTATAGTTACATTCAGAATATGCACAGTGCAGACACTTTTATACAGAAACGACAAACAGACCATCCGCCAAAAACAGAGGAGGTCTACGACATCACTTTCCCCCCTCACCTGCAGTGATGTTCTCTCATCTCGCCCTAGTAGAATTTAGCCTCTTGAGACGCCCAATACCCCAACAGCTGTCATTTCCTCTCAGGCTCGGGTGACGGAAACAATTCTTTCAAGGCTGCCATTACAACAGTCGGGAGCACTAATGAACCGTGCTGTAGCAGTGACCTTGATAACGACCCTGCAGTGGTTAAACGCTTGGGACTCTCTCCCAATCGGTTTAAAGCGAAGAAGACCCTCGGATGAGAGGCATATTGTCTTTCTGAGCTAGCTCTTCATTTGACCATCCTTGGGTTTTTTTTTTTTGCATGCAGTGATGGTCATTTTAAGTTTCTTTGATGGATGAGATTCATTTAAAAATGAACTACTACAATTTAGCATTGAAAATAACATTGAATCTATGACGTGGTGAACAGAAAAAGAAAAAAATCTCTGTAATTAACATTTAATATTGGGTATATCTCGTCATACACAGACAGTTAGTCAATTCAATTTACATCCATGCAAATATAGGTTTGGCATAGGTGAATTTATGCTGCTTTTTGTCAAATATGTCCAATTTCCCTGGAGAAGAGGAAGTCGGGGCTTTCCTACTGAAACTGTGATCCTTATCTGATAAAGCAGAAGTAGTGTGATAACGCACATAATATCGTAGATGTGATCAAGATGCAAAGCCATTTGCCCATTTCATAAGGTAAGCAAACCTTTCATCTGACCTGTAGGTCTGCTTGCTGTTCTTCATATCAAGCAAGCATGCACCAACATTACAACTTGAGCTAAACATGCAGCCGATGAGCTGTTCTCATGTCTCCAACAGTGCAAAACAGCCTTTTTCAAATTTATCTCACAGCACGCATTCAAATTACAATTCACCTACCTGAATGCATTTGGGTGCAAGTCTCACAATAATAATAATAATAATAACATATTTCATTTCAAAACACCTTACACTTTTCAACCAAATTTACACAGATACAAAAAAAATGCCAACAGAGCGCGCATTAAATGCAAAATCAAAGTAACAGGATGGGGTTATAAGACAATCAGGCGACACATTGAATTGGTTGCCAGCCAATCGCAGAGCAGAAGGACAAAAACAACAATTCATGTACACACTCATGTGTTCAACAAGCCTACCATGCATGTTTTGGGAACTGTATCTAATAGATCTGCGCTGAATATGAATGTAGAACACATAGGATGTGTTAAAAGAATAGAGTAAAGAGTAAATACAAACTTTGAAAAGACATCCCTTAAATTAACAGTATATACTACTGGTGGTGGCTCAGTAATCTGGCCCAGGTTTTATTCCCCGATGTGCAGTTTGTGTCAGGAAGGGTGTCCGGCTTAAAATTTGGGTGAAATCTAAAAGACGATTTTATGGTTTCCCTTAGGCGACCCCTGAGGGGATAAGCCAAAAGTCCACTGCCACTGTTTCACATGCTCATAAAACGTTGGCCGGCAAGGGATCTGACATTCTCAAACGAGAGTAAAATTACAACTCAGAGGATATCTATTAACATACAAGTAGACACTGGAATGCTTGTTTTTTGTACTTTCACATATTTTCAAACCAACACTATAAGAGTTGCACACAGGGAAAGTAGGACAAAGTGTTCTGGCAACAGAAATGGAGAAAATCTAAGCATTTGGCAGACGTGGTGGGAAACATGGAGGCTAGCAAGCAGTTCTAAAGCCGTTTCAGTGGTTGATAGCGGGTGTTGTCTATCTGTGGCAAGGTTTTCGTCCTGCATACAGAGAAATGGAGGAAGAAAAATGGGCTAAATTTGGACCTTTCCGATGAGAATCTTTTTCCTGGATGTAACAGGATGTATGGAGGGCACCAAAGAGACAGTGAAGTGGAAAAAGCAAGTAGTGGAGCTGGAAATAGGATGTTCAGAGGTAAAGAGGATAAGACAAGAGAGCAAGTGAAAGAAAATGCTGATAGTGAGGTGGGGGAAAAGTAGTTGAAGGAACTAGTGCAAAGAGTAGTTCCTTTTTTGCCTTTATAGCATTCAACCAACATGCACACTTTTCCCTCATGGGAATTTAGCTTTTGGTGTGCTTTGTTTATCAGTATGTGCGTATCCATGTTTGGTTAAATGTGTTTACATACTGATTCATTTCCGACACCCTGAATGTGTGTGTGTGTGTGTGTGTGTGTGTGTGTGCGTGTGTGTGAGCGTGTCCAAGTGTCTCTTTATCCTTTTGAAATTTTGTTATTAATATTAATATATTACTAAGAAATCAGCCATTGCCACTGAACCTGACTCCTCATTCCGGTAGGTCCTGGGATGATTTGTAATAAGTTCAAAGCAATCAAAGGTTGAACTGCCTTCGGATTTAAGGCAAGAGCAAACATATGTGTGTGAATATGTACAAGCACGTGTTCGTGCATAGCAATGAAGAGTAATTGAGGTTCCTTGGTCCTGTATTTTGATAAGGCCACCGATGGTGCATGCGGTTGTCGTGGAAACCTTTGTTTGAACATGGTAGTACGAGGATCTTCATTCCTGCACTCATGCACTCTTCTACCTGGCTCACTTGGCGCTGTCATAGCAGCATAATCTTTTTCATCGGCAAATTGAAAAGAGGCATCAAATACATAATGAAGTGTCCTTGGATGCTTTATCAAAAAGCTAACTTTTTAATCCTTTTCCTGCCTCAGGTTTTTACCAGCAGGAGGCAGGGGTTTCAACTTTTGACACATTTGGAAATAAGAAAATGAATGACCAGAAAAATGCATGAATCCAGATGGAGAGGATATATATACAAAAAAAGCTGAAAATACACTGCTAGAACCTGGTTGCCCTCATGCTGAGAGAATGTTGGTAAATTGCGAAAATTCGTGTGGTGCATTGCAGCTTATACATTTGAATGGTTGTTAAATTACATTTTAAATTTAGATGAGGTGTTGCAGTTAGCTGACAAATGTGTTGTCCTGCTCACTGAGGGAGGGAATGTGCAATTGTCGCCAAGTCTTTTATCAGTAGCAAACATAGTAGCCAATCAGAATTCAAGAAGTCACATTTCTGTTCATTTCAACTATTCTAAGCATCCTTTTTTTGAAAATGATGTGTGCGTGTGTGTCAGCTTTGTGAGCTGTATAAAATTAATTAACATCTTTCATTCAGGCACATCCTTTATAGCAGGTAAT
Source organism: Stigmatopora nigra (assembly GCF_051989575.1). Taxonomy (NCBI): domain Eukaryota; kingdom Metazoa; phylum Chordata; class Actinopteri; order Syngnathiformes; family Syngnathidae; genus Stigmatopora; species Stigmatopora nigra. The sequence continues at coordinate 5,603,545 of NC_135513.1, forward strand.
CATGCCCTCAGAAATGTAATCAAATATGATGTTTGATGATTCTGCCACTATTTAATGTGCAAACTCCAACATTTACACACCCGCTTCTCGCACACAAGTACCTGTTGGTTATTGTCAATACTCTACTGAACCCTCCCAGTGTACTGACTCTATGCAAATAGAGATCCATGCAAATAATGCACGTACCAGCAAGAAGGAAATATAAGCTTGTGAACGTTTGGACCCAATTTTCAGCCCCACAACTACTGAGCCAAGCACTTCACAAGTATGCTCAGTATTCATATAGTCACCACTTTATGGAAGCTAAAAAGATCCTTTATACTCCCTAAAGCTGGCTGGAGTTTCGATATTTACCACAGCAGTGCTTCATATCCAGTACGATATCTGTATTAAAGAGAGTGCATCATATTCCCTTTCAAAATTATTTGCTTTTCCTTATGCGCTAGAACCTAAATTATTCAGGAAATGTAATGAAATCACATTGTTTTCAGTCAGATAAAATAGCAGGTTTTGAGGTGAAAGGATAGAATTCTGTGCATTGGGTTGTGACAAATGATTAATTCATCTTAATCACACTTTCACAGTGACATGATGACACCTTTACAGAGGAGGGAACATTTCCAGAGTTTCCTTATGCTGATTTCTCCAAATTAGGACAAAGTGTGTTGGGAATTCCACTTAACATTCAAACTGAATAAGCTGAAATTTCATTTCACAAAGATAGAAATGTATTAAGCACACATCTGCCTAAAATTTCTGCGAGTTCAGCCTTCATTTAGAGAATAAAGACTGTATAATAATACAGCCACAAAGTGATAAAAAAAAGGCCAATGGTCTTTAATGAGAGTGTTTGTTGTGAATAGATCATTTGAATGATAATGATGATTCAAGCAGTTTAAATTCATCTAAAACTATATCAACAGAAACTATTATTGTACTTGCATTTACCATGAGTATATTTTAGGTAATGCAAACCACAAACAGGAAACAAAAATAATTTTGAGGACACATTTTTTTAAAAAGCCCAGTATTAATCATTTCATCTTAATTGTAATTTTTGCAAGTATCCAGGCATGTTTACAGAAAATGTGGATTCCCAATTTGTAGGGCCTTAGGGGGACTTAAACCTTTCCTGTTTTATTATTATCTTGGTGATAGATATTTTATTCTTGTAATATCTTATTAGACTGCAAAAATCCACCTAATGAACTGTCAAGATAATGTAAAGTACAGCAATAATGAGTGGAATCCGCTGCGCTGGACATGTACTCATCATAAAAAACAACATGCAACATGTAAATCAACCATACATATTGGACAGTACAAGCGTAAAGCACAATTATAGCAGCACAAATACACTCAAGGGTTGTCAATGATAAAACAAAACATACACAACCAAATAGATGCACAGAATGCATGTGAATTCAAGGAAAGATCAAAATAAAAATAAAGTCAAATTTCCTGCTTTTGTGTTCGTTAGCCACTCACACTGCACTTGCTGGAGCTGCCTAAAATGTAGCTGTTCTTCATTACCAATTAGAGGAAAATGCGAGACTGACACCCTGGTCTATGGTGAGGGAAAAAAAGCCCAGAATGCTCACCCTAACACTTTCAACTAGGATTCATCCTCACGTTCGCAGTTTTACTTTAACATTTTGTATCCTCTCACTTTGTATTTCCACCTCCCTGACACCATTTTCACTTTCTTGGAAGCAGAGGTTTTTCTAAAACATTTCCCGTTCTCTATTTTAAGATCAATATTTCAATCTAACCTTAAAAATAATCTGATAGAAGTCTATATTTCTCTCACATAGTTTTTGTTAGCCATGTTCTAAGCAGGCGCAGTATAGTGCTGTAAATATCAATATATCGTCTTAATGCATACAAACAAATACTTTTTGTCAAAGGCTTCCAATACTACATCCTTACTAAGTTTAAAGAAAACAAATATATCGACAAATAAAATACTAATTGTAAAAATATAAAAATATGGTCAAACCTTTTCTAATGGAATTAAAGAAAAGTAATTCTAAACACACAAAGGCAATTCATGTAGGTCCCCCTGCACTCAACAAAGGCACATTGGCAGAAGGCCAGTCTCGCTATCTATCATACACACCAGTGACAAGCCGAACACCTCCACCTCCCCCTTTGCCATCCCAGCAATAGTCTAAATGTCAGTGTTTTCTGGGCTCCTAATGTGTTCCTGAAATAGCATCTTCATTGCTGAGGCGGTGTGAAAAAGGCACGCTGGAGAAAAGGCGCAGTGAGTGTGACTCACAGCAGAGGCAGCAGAAACACTGCCATTCCAAAGCCAATTAAACATGCATGGGGGGTGTATTTGGCCTAAAAAACAGGAGCCAGGATTGATGTCCCACATCCCCACAAAACCCTTCCCGATGCTTCACCAATTAGAGTGAATTATTCAGGGTGGCCCCTCACATACCTGTTAAGTGTTTTTCTTCCTTGCGCATTCCGTTGGAAAATTGAGCTGTGGAGACAATGAGCAGTAAGTGTGTATACACACTGAGATAGACATTGGCAATTGAAAGTAGATGAGGTTGCGTTAGGACTGGCTATGCATGCACACAGAGCAAGGTGGCACACTCGGGTCAGGGCAGGGAAGCCCGTTTGCATGTTGATGTAATTCCAGATGCCAAAGGCCAGGCTGGCCATTCTAAGCAGACATGATGTGGCTACTATAAATACTAATCAGATTTCTCCCACAGTTAGATACTCTAATCAATGAAGAAAATGGCTGTACTTAATTATACTATTGTGTTCGGATTAATTTGATGTTAATAGTACCCCCTGTCAATGCTGATGTTTTTCCGACGTTTTACATGCTAACATGGGTGGGGCAGTGAAAAGTGGTTAGGGCATCGACATCACAGTTCTAGCGTCAAAAGTTCGATCCCAGGTCGGTCCTCAACTGAGTGGCAAGCGGTATGGAAACATGTTGATATCTTAAGACAAAAATGTAACAAAAAGTATGATTAGAATAAACCTCCAAGAGATACAAAGTGTGCAAATTGCATTCATTTCCGAGGTTGTACTGCACGTTATTCAATGCAACAAGATTCCAGTTTCACTCTTGAATGGAGAAAATATTCACATTGTCTTTTTTATTGGTTAGTGGCTCGAATGGGGTAAATGGCTTGGAAATCTTGAAATGCCATAGCATATATGCATGGGTTGATTTCCTGCATTGAATCAAATTCCAGTCCAGCTTTTAAATGTCATAGTTGCCTTAATTAACACAAAGAACAATGTCAGATTGGCCCATAATAGTGAGAGCTATTCTTTTCTTCGAACACTGGACTGAGTAGATCAGGCTTTTAAGCAAACGGATTGGAGAGAAGTGTGCACTTTCAAATGCAATTACGTGACCTTTTATTCCAGACAAAATGTAAACATAAATATTATCATTAAAAATATGCAACAAGCAAGCTTTTATTGATTATATTTCAGCCGTATCCTATTATAACTCAATTCATGACTCACATTTCCACACAAGAAACCACAAGATCCAACAAATAATCTGGGTATTTGGAATTAAACAGCTGGACGAGTTACCATCAAATTGTATTGCTTTAATACCGATATTGGACGGAATTTTAAAATGCATGGCAAAATATCGGGGAAGAATAGCTTCTCAATTTTTTATAGTCCATGCTTTAAATAAAAATGTTCTCAGTTTTACTAAATTATTTTGAAATAGTACCAGACCACAATTATTTATAGCATTCAGTCCATTGATATTGGTTTCATATGTTTACCTTTGCATGCATGTGTCTGAGAGAAATGTCACCTTGTAAGGCATCCTGAATACTTTTCCTTGAAAGAAGGAAACAGAGAAAGCAGGAAGATAAGACAGGCAGGCAGCACTAAACGATCAGAGTGTTCCAGCAGAGATATGACCCACATAGACCAGTGATCATTTAGTCAGCCCGTGACTGGCAGAGAGACAGAGGAGAGAAAACGTAGCAGGGGGAGGGCAGTTGTTAGGGACCATTCAGACTTAAAAAAGACAGCAAAAATGGGGTTATTAAAAACAATCTTTAAATGTTTCATCTTCTCCTCTACATCTTTAATCTATATCCAAATTTTTTCCCTCGTTTCGAATAAAAAAAATGTAAAACTGAGCAACAAAGTTTAGTTCAGGAGCAAATGGCTACATAAGCAGCAACAGTCCAGCAATTCCCTCTATGGACTGATAAAAGCGCTTTTCAATTGCAGTTCAAAAAGATTTCATGTACTATTTAGCATGCAACTGCAACATGCACATATTTTATTTGATCAGATTATTTTTAATGGTAAACAAGCAAGATTTATTTAACACTTCAAAGTGTTCACATTTACCCGCTCATATACATATTGTAGGACCCATATTTTCATTCCATGCCGTCATTTATCTTTTTTTTCAACTACAGGATTGCGTGATCCCACATAAGTGTGGTTTACACAATGAAAGTCAACGACAAAGCATGTGTCATTATTTTTTTTTCTGTGAATGTGTTCAAAACTTTTGTAATACAAAACAATGCTACAGTCTTGTAAGTGGCTCCTCTGCTCCACAACCTCTCAAACCTTTGAAGCAGACTCGCTCACATGGTACTTATGGCACTTGATCCATATTGAATGGTTGTTAGATACAGTGACTGTGCACCCTGACACTCAACTCACTGAATTAGCAGTAGCAGGCATCTGTCTATCTGTCTGTGGGCGGGTGTTATTATGTTCACTATCAAGTGTATAATTATATGAATAAATTGAATAATATTAAAGTTTGTGCTTACAAAACTATATAGGTATATATATATATCTATATACGCAATCAGTACTGGTACCAATACCTTGTACAACAATAAAAAAACATATACATTACTTTAAACACTTTAGCAAATGATTGTTTGCATTGGTGCAACAAAGAAATGAAAAGGTATAGTAAAATGGACAAAATTTAAGAATTTAAATAGAGAAGAATATAAAAAGAATTGTCCAAACCAGTACCTGACATGTCCTCCAAAACATGTATACAACCATGAATCAATTCCTAATGGTCAACAAAGGTGTAGGATGATATGCTATACTCCTTTATGATTTGCATGCATGGTGGCCTGGGCCAATTGGTACATCGGGGAAATCCTCGGTATCTCCATGCACTAGCCCACCCAGGACTGTTTGGTCAGAGACCAAGCAATGCCTCCAACATTTCCTATGCACTAGCCCACCCAGGACTGTTTGGTCAGAGACCAAGCAATGCCTCCAACATTTCCTTGGCTAACTGTAAAAAAAATAGACTGAGGAACCTTGGCTACCCTAAGGCTTACCCAGAGTAAATCCTCAAAACAGGGAGAGTGTTGCAATATTTCTCGCAGTAGCAGCAACAAAAATCTTGCCTCAGAGTCAAGATTGTCCCAGATGACCCTGTCCACCATCCAAATGATTTCTGAGAATTACTGCTGGTGTGACCAATACATAAATAGCCTATTTTTTTTCCCTTACTACAAATATATTAAAAGAGGCAGACGGGCCTGGGGCCACTGATGGGCCATGGTGTATTCATCATCATATTATGATTATACTGTATATCTCATATTTGTAGTTTCCCTTGGGGAGAGAAAAAAAAGAGTAGCCCGTTCTACTGGACAGAAAGTTTCATTGGACACCTGCTTTGTTTCCGGCGGTGGCATTAACAGGCACCAGCGCAGGTTGTAAATAATGATGAAATAGTGTATGTAGGAAACATGTTTACAGTTATATACATGTGTGATTGTGATACCTATAGCCAGTAGCAAGAAACACCGCCAAACTACTACTTGATGAAGACTTTGTTCTCTGATAAGACATTTTAGTGAGTGTTGATGTTTGTAATTATCTACACATGAGAACATGTGGAGGAAAAAATAATTCAATGCAAGGTCTTCTGTTAAAACCGTGTGCAATAAGATAGTTGCAAAGAAATGTCAACATTTTGTTAGTTTGCTGTATAATTAGACATTTCATAGGTAGTTCCTTTCTTAGAATGTAATTTACAATTGCACTGCTTACTATCAGTGAATGTTAATATGAATTGGATTTTAAATTAGTAGCAGTAAATGGTTGGATAAAGCAAGACTTAACAGTATTAAACATAACGTAGATCTATACACAATGAATCCATTCATCATTTGTTTATGTTTCCAACTACTAATCCAGCAAATATCCATCCAAAATGCACATTGGCAGAAAAAGCATGTAGTCCAATAGTTGATATTAATACCTTCATCCTTGAAAAGTAGCACATAAATGACCATGTTGAAGGGCAATAACAGTGAGTGCATATCAATCCCAATTTACATCTCTAAAAGGCAGAAGAAAAAGCCTTAAACTATGTCAGTAATTTATTTGTTGGCAAACAACTTTCACTGTTACAACAAATATTAGTTATGAGATCATTCAATTTGAAACCCATACAAAAAGAATAAATAATCAGCAATAATATCGTAATAATCAACATGATCATAATAATTTAAAATAAATGACAAACAAAAAAAAAAAACAACCACCTATGCCACTCTTTTTACCCCTGCATCAAGTCAACTCTTTTTCTTCCAAGCTTGCTTTTGCTTTCGCTCAACCAATAAACAGATAAATAAATAATTTCTCTCTCGGGGAACTTAGAAGGGGCTTCTGAGATACATGTGCAAGCTACTCTTAATACACTTTTGAAATTTCTCTCCTAAATAAGTAAACATCGGCTTTAACATTAGACAGTGCTGCAGTGAGCAGAATTCTTTCACTACACATTGGTGTATGAAAAAAAAAATCATGACATTTCTTTCATGTTTCCTTTTCAGAGAGAGATATTACTCCCAACATTTTTTCTCCACAATAACATATTGACCAGTACAGCTAGGTGATCAAATGCGAGAATATTTGGCAATAAAAACGATATGCATCATATATAAGTTGCTCGAAAATACCTGGTGTGTTTTTCTCACTTGTCCAGGTGCATCTCTTCTTGTGCCTAAAGAAAAGTGTTATTAAATGAAGACCAAAATGTCAAAAGACTCCACTTCCAATAGGAGTATTACCAGGAATTCCCCTCTATTTTTCTCCCGTTTAACTACAACATGTAAAATATATAGTAACAATTTGCAAAATGTGAGCGTGGTGCCACTATAAAAGGACCAGAAAGAAGTGTGCGTAGGGTAAATGCATATTAGTCAGAGTGCTAAACTGTCTTGATAAAAGATTGTTCCTCATCCACTTCGTCGTCTGTACGTACGTGAGAACCAAAGGGAGACAGTTCTGAACAGTTCCACAGACGACTGACAATAAGAATTGGTCATATGCAACAATTGTCTCTGTATTCTATACAATACATAGAAATGATTACATCATTTCTTTATGATTCTTTGATAACTGAAGACCTTTACAGAAGAAAGAAGAAACAACAAATTCAACCCACCCCATTTTTTTTAAAACTTATAGTCACTTGGATTTTACAAGCTCTCTCATTTGTTATTAGCAAAATAAACAGCAGCTGCAATAACTAGAACTCGCAGGAAGGAACATATGACACCAGCTTGGACACAACTCATCAGAAAACATACGAGTCGAATTTGGTTGGTTTTTTCCCCACTCTTTTTCTTTTTACATCGCTCACATGACTGGCAGGAAGTGGGGGTGAGGACTTGCCTGAAGCCAGTTGATGATGTAGCTTTGTCCTTTTCAATCACTCAAAAAATTGTCTTTTGAGTGAGAGTGACATTACAGACGCAGACGTAACTGGGAGGATAAGATGGAGGAAAAGCAGGGGTCCCCCTTGGTCGCGGTAGTAGTGGAGACTATACGATATGAAGGAGGTCCACATTACAGAACTTTCTTGTCTATTCCAAGATTCCAAATAAACACAGAATTACAGATCCCTCCCTACTCCTCTCTTTTACAGGTACAAGGTTCTACTCCTTTTTGATATCATTAAGTGTCTCCCAGCGTCACCTTCTGGTGACAATACATTCAGCCCCTGTATTATTATGTACCATAGATGTTACACGCAGGACTCAGTCCAGGGGCGGACCAACTCGGCCTGTCAGTCAACAACACACAAGTGGAAGGTTGTGAGAGTGGGCTTAGGGAGGGATAGGAGTCTCTTGGTGGGCTCTATAGACTGGTGACCAGGTGGGAAGGGTCTATTGGGGGCTCCTCAGGCGAGGAGTCAGAATCCTCCTTGCTGCTTGACACTACGTATCCATCGCTACCTCCACGGCCCATGTGGTAGTAGCTCTGAAGCTCGTGAAGGTGGTTCCGGGAACCCAGGTTTGGCATGCTCTTGTAGTACACGTCATCCAACTCAGGAGCTGTGGCGCTCTTACAGGGCTGAAGTTCAGTAGAGCCGTCTTCCTCACCATCTGTTAAGCCGTTCATTTGGCCATCCGGAATATCCGTGAGAACCGGCATGCTGGTATACAGCGAGTCTCTGTGGTTGGGGGAGTGAGTGTGCTCGTCAGTATGCTCATTGGTCAGCAGCGGGAAGAAGCTCTCACTGGCCTCCTGTGGGATGCGGCGTGGCCTTGAGTAGCTGTGTGGGGGAGGTGGTGGTGGGTGGTTGTCAGGAGGAGGGGGCCGTGGTGGCAGGAGAGGCGCGTTGGATTCTTCTCGGATTATCTCTAGACCCAGGCTCTCGTCAAGGGGGAATGCCGAAGGGTTGTCCAGCACCATTGGTCCACCGTCCTCTTTACCGTTGCCCATGCAGCCACTGACTCCACTGCTACTGGAGCTACTGCTGCCTCCTGCCAGGCTCCCTAAAGGAAAGGCATATTAACTTCCTTATGACATTGACCCTAAAAATTTGCTTTTGATTCAAAGTAACACATTTGTACTTCCTATTAAATCCATGAACATGGAGGTGCAAATTGGGAGCATGGGGGCGGCTTATACGCAATAAATTGTAAAATGGCAACTTTCAGGGTGCGGCTTATACATGCGGGAGGCTTATGTGTGAGCAAATATGGTACTTTTGCTCCATTCAATCATTAATTGTTCTCAAAACAGCTTACATGGAAATTGATGTTGACTTTCAGTGTCAAATCAAAGCCATGAAAAGATGAAAATAATCATCTAATGAGCTGACCAACTAGGTATGCTTATTTTGAAATGAGAGAAATTTGAAATGAGAATTCACCTCCGTTGGTCATGCTGCTGTTGACCAGTTTGTTCATCAAGTTGTGACTGCGTTCACTGGTGACCCTTTCGTGGTTGTTGAGATAAGAGGGGATGTAATTGGAAGTTAGCTCCTTCAAGATCTTTTTTTCCAGGGTAGTTTCTTTATGGTTGCTATGGGTGCCATAGCTGCCACTCCGGTCTAAAATTTGCACACAGTCACTCAAGTATTCGCTGCTGGCCATGTTGTAGTTGTTGCCATGGTTACCATTAAGGGGGAGTGTGTCCATGACACTGGAGTCTCTTGCATTGTTCAGGATGCCTTCTGAGATAAAAATGATAGTGGAAATAATAAACATACAATTCAAGTTTTATAAAACCACACATTTTTAAATTAATGATATCATGCAATTTGCAGAGAAGTAGTATTAACAGGTCACAATGACATCTTTTTGGGAAACAGTTCAAATGTCCTTGAGGTAGATCTTCAGTTTAGAATATCAAAAAAAATGGTGTAAAAGTGAGTAAACGCAGATATTTTATAAGAAATCTAATAAATCAATGAAATGATGTTCTGCAAAGGCTGACAGCCAAAATAACTTATTTTTAGAAGGAGAGAGAAAAAAGCTACTTCAGAGCAAATTATGAGAAAAAATAAGTTGATGTTATTGAAGTATTAATTTAGCCCGTACTTGCGTCTCGGTAAGATGCTGTTGGACGCATGAGGGAAAAAAGAGAGAAAAGAGCAAAAGAAATGAGGTCAGACATAAGAACAAAAATTAACTGGAATTGGATGCATATTTTTTGTTTTGCTACATTGTTAGAAAATTGCTATTGTATGTTTTCATCATTTATTTACCATACCACATACACATCACAAAATGGAGAGACAACACTATAATAACTGAACAGATCTACAGTGTTTAACGGTGCAAAACCCTCCCCAAGTATAATCACGTAGTCTATATTCTATTCTAGTCTGCATGCAGTATAACTATTGTACATAAAGCATTCAATATCATCAACCAGCTTACTAAGGCCCTTTTCTCACTGCACTTCAACTAACCCATTTATTGTGTATGAACTGCGGTGCAAGGACTCAACAGCATGCCGTAAGGGTTAGCAGTGTGCGGGATTGGAAGTCTGTGCAAATTGAAAATGGTTTAATTCAGCTGCAGTGCAATGTGGCATTCCATGGGAAAGATGCTGGAGGACAGATTTCAGCGTGACAGCAGCAAGACATTTACAGGGAGTTCTATAGCGCAAACAGCACAGACAAGAAAATTGAGAAATTAATAATTAATGTGGTATCTCAATGTTTGAGCTGGGATTATCCTTTGACATGGTAGAGGGGGAAAAATGCCTTAGCAATGCTGGGTGAATTTCTACTTGTTTGGATATATCCGTCGTATTGAAATTTATAGATGTTAGGGGTGTAAATCGCAAAGTGCCGAACATCAATTTTTCGCACAACAGTAGAAAATTATCCATTTAAGGGTCATTGATTGATGTAATACAATATTATATTTACATTAAAAGAATCAGTTACATTTCACCAAAAGCAAAAAAGAGATAACAATTAGTCGTATGTTTTTGGCAATTTTGTTGCGGAAAAATTTCAAACCCTTAAAAGAAAACCCTCCTTTTTTTTGCAAAACAGCATATCTCAAGTTTAAAATGTTTATCAATGTTTACTGTTTTGATTGGTTTCTATTTCATAATGCTTACTTCAGACAAATGTATTATTCTCAATTAGAATTTTTTTAGCAACTATCCAATGTCACAAGGGTTCTCTTGCCTGACTTTGTTGTGGTCTGTGTGGGTTTGATTCCGGCTAGGTGGCAGTGTGATTGTGAATAGGAATTGTTGTCTGTCTCTACGTGTGTCCTACAACCAACTGTCGACCATTCTAGGGTGTAGGCTGCCTTCCACCCGAAATCAGATGAGATAGACTCCATCACTCTGTGACGCTGACCACAAAAAGCAGCATTACAAATGGATGGATGATTCATTCATTCATGCATTCATTTTCTGAAGCGCTTATCCTCACATCGGGCACCAGGTGAGAGACACCCTGAATCTGTGTCGAGCCAATCGCAGGGCACAAGGAGACGGACAACCATTCATGCATGGATGAATGAATTTAACTTTCTTTTCAACAATAAGTGTCTTGTCTAAGTACAAAGGCGAGCACATTGACTGCCAAAGTACTGCATAGTTTTAATGGGGCTGCTGTCTGCAGATGAGGCTGTGAACTCTCCAAGATTCTTCTCTGTTTTTTGGAATTGGCCAAACCCATGCCCTTTTCACCTGCTGCTCACGTCCTCCTCATTATAAGTAGAGTTTTTGATTTCTGTTATAACAGGGACAACTGGACAAGCTGTGGTTTCTTTTACTTCCAAACCAGCGGGAAAAGGCAGCAGGCAAGTTTGTATTTGGTTGCATGGCAACTATTAGCAAAAACAGGCATGGTTGTGCTGAGCAGCTGTTGTACCTGCACCCTCCCCTTCAATGCATGGTGCGCAAATGTGTAAGTGCCTTTAGTGATAAAATAATATGTAATTTTCACAAATGAAATGTTAATAGTGCAAAATAGGGGTTACTTGCTTCATCAAACATAAAGAAAACAAAACGACACTGGAGAATCACTCTGATCTTACCAAAATAATTCACAAGCTATCCACAATTTCCAAAGATTATAGTTGTAATCACATTAAACAAATTATTATTGAAGCATTTTTCTTGATCAATGAATTGTGTCTATATTTTATCAAAAGTGCAACTGATCAATTAATCAATTGTCATGCCTATCCTGAAGCAGAGTGATTCACCAATCATTTTTCACTCAATAAGCTTGACCACAGCACAGAAGGAAAACTAAAAATAAATCAAAAATGCAACATTAATCTACTTTTTCATGCTGTACTGTACAATAGGAATAGAAACATCAAGCACACCTTGAGTGTTGTACATGCCCGCAGCAGGGTTGTTATAGACTGCAGAGTCCCCCAGGAGAGTGTTATAAGGATTGTTAGTACCATGAGGACGAAGGAGAGCATTAGTTATAAGATGATTAGCCATGGTTCCTGGTACAGGCAGATAAAGAAAGGAAGGAGGAAAGGAAAAGCAACAGCCGAGTTACGAGAAGAAAAAAAGGAGGAGAGAAGCATTTGGAGATTGAAGGCAAGGGAGTGCGTGTAGATGTGGCATAGTGGGAGTAATTACAGCAAAAGTCAGAAAAAGATGAAGAGTGAGTATGTGGGAGAAAGCCAGAGAGAAGAGGAGAAATGTATCAAACAATCGGACACATTTTGAGGTAAGAGCCTGAGAAAAGCAAGTCAAGTCATTCTTGCAGCCATTGGTCATGGGAAGCGAGGAGAGAAGTTTTTATAGCGGGCTTTGAATTGCGAGAGAAGCATTGCTGAACTTATTTGTGTAGTTTTTGCAGAGCTCTATCGTACTTCAAGTAAATTAAATGCATTTAATTATTTTCTAATAGTAATGTCTTTACAATATGACATGAAAATTGTAGATAATGAAAACAATGGGAGATGTTTTCATATACTGAAATTAATTCTTTGTTAAAGAGCATCTTGCAATTATTGTTTTGGAGCAAAATTCAGCCATTTACTTTTAAAAAGGTTGGATGAACACACACACATACACAAAATTCTTAACTAGTAATGAATAAGGCTAAAAAAAAATCTAAATATTGAATAATTTTCCTAAAAAATAATCACTTTTTCTGCACCTTATACTACATAAAAGTATGAATGTAACAAGGAATAGATTAGAAATGAATAAAAATCAGGGGCTGTTGAGGTTTTCTTCAATAAGTGTGCGATAATTCATTTTATTTTTACACTATGTATCACATTTCACGTCAATTTGTAAGCCTAGCAGCTTATTAGCAGCTTTGAAGGAGACCTCGACTTTGAGACTAACCAATGGAGGTGTAAAAATATTTGACTATTTGGATAGACACACTCTTCCTTAGTAGCACTGCTTTGACCTTCACTGAATAGGTGCAACAGATATCAGTAGAGATTTACTATATGAGGTATAATATTAGACAGATTTGTTCAAGGCAACATTAAACACTTCACTGGCTCGATCAGTAAAATCCAGAGTCCATTACAAGTGTCTGCATCTACAAAAAATGACTATTATGTTTCCTACTCTGAAATTCTCTTAGAAATTGCACAAATTGTAGTTAAATAATAGAATATGTGTTAGTCTTTAGATCAGAATCTCTAAATTGTAATGCCTTGGTTACACTGATATACAATATGCTGTCAAATATTTGAATATCAAGCAGGCATTTTTATAAAAGGAGGGATTCTTTCCTTTCAGATTGTGCAGGGGTCATTGACTGTATAATTCACTAGGGTCAACCAAAAAATAGAAATGCTTGTCAATAAAAAAACAAATGACTCTTCATGATATGTGCGCAAAAAATATATAACGTTGTCATAAACTGTGATGGGAGGTTTTCTATAAACATTATGTTCAATAAAACCATCCTTACTTCAATAATATATTTAGATACACTTTACAACCAACTGTCGAGACAGTATTACGGTATGTTATGATGTGCATGTAATTCTACCACTTCAATATCCATGACAGGTTTTGATATTTGGGCCCTCTGCTACTTATAAAGCGGACATGTTGACAGTGATGATGATGCAAATGCACAGTATCCCACGGTTACCTCTGTTAAGTGTGGCAGAGCTGTTTATGTCTCCTGTGATGAAGGAGGACTCTTGTTTCCTCACGGTGTCATTCCACATCCGCCTTATTCGACTCTACGCACATGGGAGCGGAAGCCAGATGGAAAAAAGAAGAGGTAGAGGTGGTGTGGAAAAAAGAAAACAACATCACCATGATGAAAGGGAAGAGGGGGAAGAAAGTAATGACAGTTGTGAGTCAAGAAAAAACATATTTACACCCCAACGACCAAAACAAAACAGTTTTACAAGGTCTATGGGGCAAAAAAAGGCCAATTACTTCTGAAAGATACCCAAAAAGTAAATTACCAAGCAGTAAAGAAATAATTGGGGGAAATAACAACATCCATTCCATTTACACTTGAAAAAAAATGTTTGCCAGCAACTACTATGTATGCACAGCTGTGTGTGAAGGCTGGAACTATCTTTTCCAACTCACCATGTATTTAAATAAAATGAGCTCATCCAAAATGTGCCAAATTGGATTTATAGTTGAAAGTGAAATGCAATAGCCCATAACCCTGCTTACATGCAGCTGTCTCACCTGGGATTCTGCTGTACTGTAGCGTCCAGGTGTGCAGGCTGGTAAGCTCACCTGTGAGCCTGTGGAGTAGCGGCCAGGTGTCCGAGAGGTTGTGGTCTTTGAGGAGGAGATGGAGGTCTCCACACTTTTGCCACTACAGCAGTGAGTACGCAAACACTTGCCGTACTCTTTACGCACCTATAGAAAAAAAGTTGGATTGAAATTGTTAATGGAATAAGTTGTTTGTTAATGCTGCTAAACTTATTCAGAATAAAAAACTATTATGTAGTGTCTGTTTCATTCATTTTCTGAATCACTTATCCTATAACTATGGGTAACAGGTTGGGGACACCTTGAATTGGTGGATAGCCAATCGCACGGCCCAAGGAGACAAAGAATATTCAAACTCACACTCAAATTTAGGGGCAATTTAGAGTTTTCAACAAGATAAAGTGCAGTCGTGCCTTGAGATACTATTTCTCGAAGTAGGTTCTGTGTTTAAAATGAAGATTCATTTTTAAGTTATTGATTATTGATCATTCATCCCCAGCTCATACTAATTAAAATAGATTGGACATCTAGCATCGTCAATGCGACTGAAATGTGATCATTCACTGCCACTTCCCTCAGATTAAATGGATTAGACTTTTATCAGTGGGAGTGAATTAATTCATTAAATTGTGTGGTTCAATATTTAAACAAACATTGATGCAACTGCCATTTGGAGATATGCTGTTAAAAAAGAGCTTTCTTTCCTCATTAGAACTTCATACAAAGCTACTTCCAATATAAAATTGTTTGACAAATGTGCTGAGTGTTGCACTGACAAATCGCTCTGACTGGACAACAACGTGCTCTGTCTTCCCACAGCATCAATGGGACAACAATAACGTTGGCTTAATTTGATATATTGCCCTGCAAACTGCTTTGCTAGCTGTGGTTTCTTGAACAAACATTCACTCCATCAAAATGTCGGTGTTAAAGGATTAACTTTATAACTTGCCCCCTCAACATGGGCCCAATTTTAATACTTCATTTGCAATGGCGATATTCCTCCAGGAGTCATTCGATGCACTTCTACACACACGGCATCTGCATTTCGATCCTAATCAACTTAGAACAAATAGCACTGTAATTGGTTTTTAACAAGCTTGTTGGATTGGCAGCCGTGTTTTGCTGCATGCTCTGTTTGAACAGCTGTGTGGCGAGCCACTGCGTGCATCTTGGGAGAAACCATGTTGGAATGCAGCCAAAGAAAATCTCATCACGGTTCGGAGGACATCTCTCTAGACACCTTAACTGATGGCCTAACACATACCTTAAGTAGATCTAGGACACACAGAGATGGACAAAAAACTGAAAACTTTCTATGGGACTGACATCACATTAGAGAGTATTGAGTACAAAGGTTCTAGTCATTTTTATCACAATATTTCACTCCTCTTCTATTCTCCTGGGCAATGACAAAGTGTAAGTGCAGACACAGCATAGTACAATGGTCACCATCTATTGAAAGTTTTACAAGATTTATGGAAGCTTTTAAATACATACATAATTTATGTAACACAATTCAAATGAGAAAATTAGATGAATGAAAATGAAACAAGTGAGAGCTATAGTAGATAATTTGGGCACCTTCTCACTGATCCTTTTATGCCCTGCATCTCACTCACCTTTTTCTGAAGAATGCAGTGAAAGATAAAGATGAACATGCCCTGCAGCGAGTTGAAGATGGTGAAAAGATAAGCCATGATGACCGTGCTTTCATTGATGTACATCAGACCAAAAGCCCAGGTGAGGCCCAACAGACAGAGAAGGGCTATAGCCCCGATCACCCAAGACCTGGAAAGGAAGGAAAGTTCTGTGATAAAAAGCTGTTTTTATTTTCCAGTAAACATTGTACAGTCTTTGAAAAGAATGATTTTCTCTTATTGGGTCATAAAGGTCAGTTGGGTAGGACCTACAGGTAATGGACACCCATTAGAGCCCAAATTATTTTCAGTTTGTGGTACGCTGACCTTATCTCTTCCCCCTAGTCAGAAATACTTCTAGGCTTACTGTGATACATGGACTACCAAAAAGGGTTTAGAAAGGGTACACCTAAACCTTTGCTAAAGTTAGATTGGCTAAACCCAGGGAGGTGTATCTCACAGTGTCAATCACAAATAACATGTGGGGAAAAGTATGAGAGTTCAATGACCTTTCTGATACCATGCAGAGACTTTATGGATCAAATCTTACAGATATTTTGAAGCTCAACTAAATATTCATCCATTTTTGTTTGGCTTTCTTCATTGCACTGGGATGTTACCAAGGCATACCCTAGACAACTTTGAATCAGGTTTTCCAACCCTATGTGTACCTGTACTGTAGCTCTCTTTCGCTGGTTCTAAAACGTGGTTGCGGTTCCTATAGTATGTATACTAATTGTACTTAAAGTATGATGAAAATCACAGTCATCATTTGAAGCTGGAATGCATGGACAATCAGTGGCTTGGCAATACTCTTTTTTGCCCCACTGTGTAAATTACATTAAGGCAGTCCAATCTATTCTACAAAGGGCCGGGAGTGAATCTTTTTGTTCCTCTTGATCCAGCATGAACAGTTTAACCCATGCAGTGTCTAGTGAAATAAGCAGCACCTGACTCCAGTCAACTGATTACAGTTTAAAGAGACCAGATTGAAGAAAATGTATCCTCTTCATCAGCTGGAATGAAATCCTGCAACCACTGCGGCAACTTGAGGACCGGTTTGGGCACCCGTGTACTAGAAGCTGTAAAAGCTAATATGTCAATGTCACTTCTAAACACAAATTTTCTTTAATGCTGCACATTTTTTTTAGTCGTGTGATGAACTCACACCTCTGAACTAGCCCTGTACGGCATCTGTTTTTATGCGTGGATTGCAGTAGTGCTGTTCTTGTCGTGCATGCTTTTGGTCTTTTTTGGTGCAAAATTGCACTATGCTCAAGGCATGCGAATATTCTATGTTAGGACTTAATAGGCAGGAGCTTTCCTTTCAGAAAGTGACATTTCGCCAATTTAGGTCACTCCCTGGTCTACTTCAGCTTAGATAATGGGGTCTAATGTGATTGGCTAAATGGACAGTGATCACTTCTTATGGAGGGGATATAGAAACATGGAGGCCAGGCAGGGATATGGGAAAGGATATTAGCGAGATATTAGGAGAGTTGGGAGGAAGAAGAAGAAAGTGAAGAGGAGAGTAAGTAAGTGCAACCGAGGTGATTGATTTGATGTTGCCCTCTGTGGCACCATTCAGGCGAGACATAAGCGCCAATAAAGCCCGTCTGCCGACCCTCTCCAATAAAGGAGCACACTCATCCCTCTTTTCCTTCCATTCGTGTTCCCTCTCTTCCCCCCTCGGAGTTCCCTGAAGCCTCTCAGCTGCCTCCCCTCACTCCCTTCCAACCATTGTAACATTTCAATAGCACACTGGGTAAGTTATATGGGTCAAAGAAACAGCTCACAAATGCCACACATCTATCTAGTAATTCAAATTCCAAGGAAATGGGAAAGCACGACCGGGTTTATTAAGGAAGGGAAGCCAAAATGGGGCTGCTTTGACATCAAAATAAAACAACAGACAAATGAATGAAAAAATTACTTGGGGATTTGATTGGAGAATGGCCTTACCAAAGACAACATATGATTTCTTGAAATTAAAGAGGCAAAGAAAACAAAATAGAATGAGACAAAAAGGGCACAGTTTGATTAACATGGAAATGAGAGATGACTAATAAACAAGATTACAATGATTTAAACATTCAGTTCATTCAGACAATAAGAGAAACGTGTGGTAAAAGATCCAAAAGCGTAACATTCTTTAAACTGCTCTTTGATTTTAATCTTTCATCAGGGACTTTGATTACATTTCCGTGAAAACCACTGGAGCAAAGATCACGTGGTTAGTAGTACTCCATAATTTTTGAAAATTCCATGGCAAAAGTGAAAGCAGCAGTGGTGTTTATTTGGAAAAAGAAAGGATCTGAGCATCTTAAATTTGACCTTGAACAGTGTTTGCTGCATGTTGACAGGGCACTCACCACTAAGCTGCCACATATTGTTCAAATTAGACTGAAGCCTTTGTTTCAAGCATTGTCGAATGACAGAATAACGCAGTTTTGATTAGTTAGCAAAACCAGACAGAGACACAGTACTCATTTGAAATGAGTCATATTTTCAAGTAACATTCTCAGAGGGTCATATGCTGACAATAATAATGTGACATTCAATAAGAGGCCTCTTGAGATGATTTGAAGCAAAAATTAGATGTTTCAAACAAACATGCTGAATTAAAGAAAGACAATGGGAATAAATGTTTTTATAGGTTGTTTTTATTTTATTTTACTGGGTTCAGAAATAATTTAATAATTTTCTCTTTCTTGCTTTTGTGTTTTACTGATTTTTCATAGAAAAGTGGTTTATTTGGTAGTATAATGAGGTCTGTGGAACAAATTATAGAAGTTACATGAAAATTTTGACCCTACTTACAAAAAAATCAAAATTATGAAACTACTTCTGGAATTAAATAATTTCTTAAGTAGAGTTCCCGCTGTATTTGAATTTGAACCTGCACACATATATAGTATGCATGCACACACTCGTGCACACACCATACCACACAACAACAGTACATTTTTAATGAATACCTTGCTGACGGGGGTAACAATGGATCATTTTATTGGGTAGCATTTTACTGTGCATGTGTATAACGCCGTAGCTGATGAATGTAGTCTACACAAAAATTTACTTGGTCTTCCAAGGTGTTTCACTGTCTGTAAAAAGTGTCATTTTTATTTTTGCTTTAATGTTGTTGCTTGGCAACAGCATCAAGTCGAGGTGTTTCCTGGGTGAAGCCACTTGCTTCAATAAGTCAATTTTTATGGCTCAAGCAGAAAACACAAAAGGTGTTGACGGGGTTTAAAATTGCTGGTAGGAGGATTCCAGAACAATGCAAAAGCCCTCTTTTTTTAAAACTAAAAGCATGGTAGTTCTCTAAATCTACTTTTCAAACAAAGCTGGGTCAAATCTGTTATTTCAGATTCTATAAAATGGTAAAACCTTTATCTATTTTTCTACCTTTCCTGCAAGGATCAAGTCTGAATATACACTTACTTGATGTTGTCTAGACATCCAGAATCGGGTTTGAGGATGGCTGTATGGTGAAACATCTTATAGAGAGCAATGCCAAGGAAGATTACATTGAGCTGAAACACATGAACAGAAAATGGTTGGTTTTGTGTGCCACACACAAACACACAATTGTTTCTCAAGCAGAGGACAGCAAAGGCCACTCGTAACAGATTTGGTCACATCGTCTCTAGACAGTTTATAGCTTGATACGTATATTGTGCAGTCCTTACATCCAATCAGGATCACCTTTGGAGGATATATTCAAGTAACACAGTTGCCTCTGGTGTTTTGCTTTGTGCTCTATCTTTGAGGTCATATAGTTAGCAGCCATTGCAATTACATTACACTGACCTACCTTATTTTCTTGGTAAGATCAATGATGCCAAGTTGATTTTAATTACACAAATTATTATTCTGGTAATTTACATAATTGCGAACAGGTCCCATTGCCACGATTCCCGTCCCTGTTACATTTCACTTTTACTCACAATTAATAAATAAGCTGTTGGAGTTTTCAAATGTTTGCATTTGAGGTCTCATTTTCATCATGAGTAAAAATGGTAGAACACCGGGAAGTTGTTACATGCGTGGTGCTCGAAATAATTAGCTTGATAAAGCTCTTCCAGTGAAGTGTCCAATTAACTACACCAGAGGAAACACATTAATACCATCCATCTATTTTCAACATCTTATCCTGTCAAGGGCCACAGGGGACCTCGATCCCCTTACTGCTGACCTTAGATTGGTCGTCAGGTAAGGAAAACAGAATACCATCCACACCCATCCCATCACTGGATAAACCGAAAATAAACAAGGCAAGATTTGGCAACACATTCACATAACTAATAATATGACAGTCAACCACAATGTGCCGAGAATGAGCACATGTGCTTGTGCGTGTGTATCTCACCATTATGATGAGGGTAGCAGGGCCTATAAAGCTCCAGATAAAGTATGTATCCAGTCGTAACCAGCACCTAAAGAGAGAGGAAAGATGCAGGGGATTAAAACCTGTCTCAAAGGAATGCTGGCTGGCTAAGATTTACCAGCAAATGATAGTTTCTGCATCTACATGTACTACACATTCTACACATACACATACCCCCTCAGTAGAGAAGGAGAACTGGTTATTTACATGACTTTCAATAGCATCATATTAAAGGTGGAGGACAAAAGGAATTGTGAGAACAACATGAATTATGGAGCAAAATCAAGAAAGCATTGGCTGATGTGTACATCAACACACTGGGGATGAGATGGTGAGAGTTGATTACCTGTAAAAGAAACCCTTCTAAACCCCCCAAGGGCACAAATATATGACATTGCCACATGGTGAGGTAGTGAAGCATAATGTGTTCATTTGAATACAGCACTATGGCCCAGGGCACTCTATTTATACTGTCCGGGGTTGAATATCGTGTGAAGAACTGAGAGACATGCACAAATACAGAGTTTGCAAAACTAAAGCAATTACCACAGAAACTAGAAAACCAGTCTCCATAAAAAATTGATGAAATAATAATCTTAATTAGTTTTGTTGTCCCAATTCGGTGGTAAACTGGGGAGTTTGGTAGGCTGTATCTGCGTTCTTCAGCAAAAATGTGCAGCATGTGTTAAGTTCTTTCCAGTGTAGCACACCCTTTCTAAGTTGGAATTTGGTAGATCAGTCCAGTGGCACTGCTCAATGTAAAACTGCACTTGTCTGATGAAGTCCCACTTTCATCAAAATAGAGTGGTCCAATTGACCAACATACCTGTAACCGCTTTAATAACTACAACAGTGCATGGAGTACACCACTCATGTTTTGTCCTTATTCATGTAATCTGAATCATCATATGTAATGTACATATGTTTGTGTAGATAGCTTTGAGCTTTCCTCATTTTCAGCATGTGGCAGAAAACAAGAGAGAGTATACCCTCTACACAGGGACACATACCGACACGTGATAACTTTCATTGGAGCAAAAATGGCCAACAGATTCACAGCCTGCTGAATTTTGAATTATTAATCTTTCAATTTCCACCATATTAGAGCATTCCTCCATTGAGGGGGCCCCACACTGTGTCACTGTATTTTCCACAATGGCCTCCTGTATTAAGTCAATGCACTTCACCTTCTTTATGAGACGTCACTGAGATGCAGGGAGCAATAAGTGGATTTTTATAATTAGTTTTCCTAAAAATTGTAAAAAGTGGTGCCATTTTCAAGAGGTTGGAAAATATGTTATGGTGAGACCATCCTACCAAAAGACTTTTTTTCAGGACCATGCATTACACTGTATCCATTCTCATTTGATGATTCAGTTGCAAATAATGAAAGGAATGGCATATGTTGAACTTGTAATTATTTTAGTTTTATGAAATAATCTTCATTTTAGATGATAAATGCCATTTTTTTGTTACTGACACTGTGAATGAATTTGAATTTATGAAAATAAGCATTATTTTGGGCTCCTGCCTGGTTTGATTCAGATACGAATAGAGGGTTTTGATTTGATACGATGGTCTTGTGAATGGAAGCCTTGTAATAAATTGTAAACTTCAAATATGTGATGACAAAATAAAGCTTTTGAAAGCCGTTGGTTTGTGACAAAATGCCACAGTCGTTTGTAGTATTTATTTATTTTTTGTCTTTTTACTGATCAGCAAAACTAATTGTCTAAAAAGGGTTCTGTCATTTGTCCCACAATAATACAGAGCCTGTGAACATTTATCTGGAGCCAGGCATGCAGTTTCATGTTTTATTGATTATCCTGGGATGAAATATTGAGGTAAGTGGCGTTGTTGCACCTTCAACAGAGTCAACGCATTCCTGCTTTTCAAACTTCCCGAGTGATGCCTACCTCTTGGAAAGCTGAACTTTACTAACGGTCTCAAGAGTAGCAACGCAAAAAATGTGAATCATTTAACAGCTTTTTAATGTACTGTCATTGTTCGTTGTCTGTATGGAAGCACTTATTCATAAAGCACTGAGGCAAGAGATTTTAAATGTTTAACATAAACGTGTAAAGTTTGAAAAATGCAACATTATGTTGAGTCCTTATATTTCGCAGCGCTTCATTAGCAAACCATTGCAGTGCTTTTACAATGGATGTTTAATTTTCCAGTGGAAACTTGAAAACACTATCAACTTGGGATTACTTTACGAGATTCGGCAGATGGGACTTCACTGACCCACAACCCATATTCCTTTTCTTTATAAAGCTGTTTTATTTAGATTTGTCTCAGTAGAGAGCACTAAACACTAAGAACTAACTAATATGTTTAGTTTCCCTGTGTCAGGGTTCGGTGCAAGAACACCTATTGAATAAAATAGTGGACTATTTTTCTAGACGTAAAGGTCACACATATTGAAACTTTCATGGAATTGACAATTGCATGTGGTGCATACATATGCTTCATGTGAAGGAGGTGTTGGCTGCCTTCTCTCTTGAACTCAGCCAGTGACTCAGTCAAGCATGCATTAGTTTCCTTATATATGTTGACGACAGCACGCTCCCTCTTGGGTATATATCAGTCGCCTACAAAAAAAAACAAGCTTTCCATTCGCAGCCTTTGAATATTCCCACATCGTGTGCTCCTGAAACCAGTCTCACTTCTCTTCGCTACTCTTCCGCCATACTTCACTGATTCTGCCTCATCTCATCGTCTCTTTAGTGACACTTTTCAAATGCTTGTAGAGTTTACCGGCACAGCCAAAACGACAGCAGGCAGACTCCCTCCTTTCTTCACACCCCACCATCCCACCATATCGCTTACACTCTGTCGGTGCCGTAGCTCCTGTAGTCCACTGCAGCGGAGACGGCCACTATGACAGCAGGCACGCCATACCCTGCCAGGTAGAAGTACTTAGTCCGGGAGTGTTCGCTTTCAAACACCTCCACCAGCATGATGTATAGCTGCACCCCTTCCAAGAACATCCAGGTGAATGCTGCCAAGAAGAAGAAATGGAGCAGGGCAGCAAAGACTGCGCAGGCAATCTGGTGAGAGAAAAAGGACAGGAATTAAAAACAAACAAAAAGAAAATACAACATTTTGATTTTAGATAGTACAAAAATGATCACTGTACAGCATTTTGGAAAGCAAAAAAAAAAGAAAAAAAGGCCAAAATAACTTTGACTCACACACAGACTCAGCGTAGTCTGTCTTTTGCCCAAATTCTGCTGGGATATGCTCCATCAAGGAGGATGTGCGGTACAGGATAAATATAAATATAAATATATATATATATATATATATATATATATATATATAAATGTATAAATGAATAAAAATATATTAGGTGTGTGTGTGTATATATATATATATATATATATATATATATATATATATATATATATATATATATATATATATATATATATATATATATATATATATATATATATATATATACATACATACATACATACATATATATATATATATATATATATATATATATATATATATATATATATATATATATATATATACATACATACATACATACATACATACATACATATACATACATATATAAAACGAGAGATAGAGAAAGAGAGAAAGAGCAGCAAAAATGAGCACTTGGAAAATGAAAAGAGAAGCACTCAGTGTGAAACAGCATTACACAACTGTGGCAAATGGGAGGGAAGAAAAGAGTGGTGCTTAAGAAAAGAGGGAAAGGCAAGAGTGATCTGTGTGATTTAGGCCATCATTTCCATGGCGATCTAAAGAGTCGCTGAATGAAAATGCTCAAAGTGTGACTTTTTTATAATGAAAGCGCTTGCAAAGGGAGACAATTGCCTAATGCCTGACAGACAATGAGTTTGGGGAGCCAGGGAGTCGCTCATTTCCATTTCTAATGACGGCACGTTTTTCCTTACACACACAAAAGTACATAAAAAGGCTGTGCTACTTATGCAGAGTCATTTGGTTTTCCTGATGGATTTACTGGCTTAACTGGCTACAAGCTAAGTGACGCTGACGATGTTAATGGAGGTCACGAGTAGCCACCGGTAATTAACGGGAGAGTGTTCTGCACACGCACCAAACCTCGTGTGCATGAAATGACATATGATCTTTCCACACAGTCACAGAGAAGCACGCAATTCCAAGAGACAATGTTTTTACACTGTTCTCCTTTCTCCCAGTGATAATAATAAGCTTTTCCTAATGGACACCGCCAGATGCAAAGCTCCTCTTTGGAGAAGATAAAAGAGACTATGAACAACACAGGCATCAATAAATGTTTGGAAAGTACAAAACTATGTTATCTAGACACAGCTTGAACAAAATTTCCATCTTCATTTGCAGGGGGGGAATAATTTAATTACTCCGATCTAATGCAACATTTTTCTTACATTATATCACATATCCATAGTGAGGGGGCCATAAATCCTCAGCACAGTCATGGTGCATGGATGTCTACCAAGGCTTGTTAAAAATATTGCTATTATTTCAAATAATGTCAATATAATAATAGTTTTGGGCTCTAAGCATCTACCTCTTTCCCTCCATCTAAAATTCTGTGGCCTCTAGCCCCATGTTTGTTATATCTTAACATACTAATTTCGTGTAAAATTTGGCGAATGGAGCACACATTTTTTATTTAAGTCAAATAAATCAATGTATAGCTGAAATATGTCTGCAAATGTAACATGAGTTACTTTATTTTAATGATGAATTTATTTTCAGTTTATTTTCAGTTAGGTGAGAGCAGATTTAAAAAAAAAACTGTGAACTGAAAGCACTTTTTACAATGAAAGAAACTAGTCTTTGTGTTATATTGATATTCTTATAATAAATCCTATTTAACATCTGGTATTTTTTCTTAGTCTAGAGAAGCTTTAGAGTTATTTGCTTTGCGAGTGTTTTGTAATTATCTTCTGCAACTACATATCAATCATATTTGATTAAAAGCATGTTCACAATACCAATGCAAATGTCACAAAATCCATCACATAATCAGGCGATTAAATAAAAATAATTGGAGCTTTATCGAATGTGGAGTAAATTTACCGTTTTTTTCAGCATAGAAAAAATCCCATGTTGGAGCTTTGCTGCCGACTATAAAATTCTAAATTAAAATATACTTTTGTTTACCACCTAACATTTTGCTGTAACCATTTCACAGATTATACAACACTAATTGATCAGATAATGCAAATGAGGTAAACCTTATCTGAAATATAAAGTACAGATTCAGTTCTTGAGTCAGCAACCTGGTTAATAATGCATTCTAATTTTCTTTCTCCAGCGGTAATAGACAAAAGAGATATTTGCAGCAAGAGTTAGAGAAAACAAAGTAGATTGACTGTCAAATTAACTTACAATCTAAATGCCATCAGCCAAATCATAATCAATGATTATATTCAACAGGAAATTACTGGAATCATGTACGCCTGTTCAATTGAGATTAGCAAAGGGTCTGGCCAACATTGGTTGTCACTAATCAATGGAAAGCACTGCATTAGTGAGCACAATGAAGAAGACGAAAACCATTATAGGACTCCACAGTGACCCAGAATAAAACATATTAATATTATCTAGTATTAGATGTGAGCTAAGATTCACATGTTCAATATCAACATACGATGCATATTTGCATTACAAATGCATAGTATAAATAAATTTTCATATCATGTATTTAAACCCTTTACACATCAACCATAGTCAATTAACACAATAAAAAAGCATTGGCATATATATGTCTGGTTACTTTCTGTGTGTAGAGCACGTCTTTATGGAGCAGCTCGTAAAATGTAGGCTGAAGTGAAATTCATGTATAACGATCCTTGGCTGAACCAAATGGATTTTTGGATTAAGAAAATTATTCATACCATCCTGAGGGTGGATGACTAATGGAAGCAAGTGAAGCAGGACTGCAGCAGCACATTGTTATAGGCAAAGCCAATAGATAGCCATGTGCACCTAATCCAATACAAATGTGAGGGGTGAGAAATGTATGGAACATTTTTTCCAAAATACTTTTATAATTAAAAAAAAAAGAAAAGACAAAAACGATAGTTGAGTAACAATTTTTTGTTAGGGTTTGAGTTTCTTAGTAGTTTTTGTCATGTTTTTACCTTAGTGTTTCTTTTTTTTTGTCCATTGGTTTCACCTGTTTTTGTTGCTTGTGTGGACCGATCCACTGCCTCTTATATTACACACCTGTACCCCATTCACTCATTGCCTGTCTGTCTATAAAAGCCCTCAGTTTTGATTGGCTTTTGTTAGGTTTTCTTCCATGTTGCATCAGCTGTTTACCAGCTCTAGTAAGTTTCTAGACACCATACCATGGGTTGTTACTTTTTCTAGGTTTTGCTTAAGGTAGTTTGTAAAGGAGAATGAATTTATGTTGAATAAAAGTTTTTTTTAGTTTGTCTTATTTCCCTGCACTTGAGATCACCTTTGATTCTACCTTTGCTAGCCATTCCCAAGCCTAACTGTTTCACTAAAAAGCCATTATTATATGGATATACTTAAATTTCAGTGATCACATTTTGGAATTACTCAGCAAGAAAATCTGGTAGATCGGGACTGAAATCTAATTGATATTATCTAGTCTTTAAAAAAAACTAGACATGTTTTTTTTGATACACCATTTTAACTGTTGTTAGACTTTGGCCATCTATTGCTTGGTTCTATCATAAAGAGTCTCTTTTCTTACCGGCTGGTCTGCTCTATTGATTCCAACCAGGAAGAGCGACTCGGCAATGAAGAGGCTGATGCAAAGATTCTTATGGATGGTATTGCGGTCGCTTTGAAGTCCCCGGAAAAAACAGAAGGTGAAGATGCAGATGAGTAAACACACCAGGGAAAGTAGGATGCCCACCCAGGTGATTACATCCATGAGCAGGTCATGGATACTGTCTGCTTTCTGTAAAAATAAGAGAAAAATACAAATGCATTTTACCAGAATATAAAAACATGACACCAAAATAAGCCTCCCTGCTATGAAAGATGACAGTCTGGCTGTGTGTCATTGAGCGTTCAGAGTCAGGGCGTTACAGTGTTGCACAGGTGTTCCTACTCTATCTATCAGTGTCCTGCAAGCTGGCAGGACTGATTTGTGTTCAACACAACAGCGGAATGATCGATATACTGCTCAAAACCTCATGCTGCATTCACATACGGCCGCCAAGTAAGCATGTCCTGACAGTGACCTCTCTTTGAAATAAAGATTTGTCCTTTGGTTGGGAGGGTGAGTACATAAGGATGAAAGCTTATTTTTATAATGAAAAAAAGATAGTCAAAAAATAATAAGCAAGAAAGTGCAGTTGATCTTTAAGTCAGAATGCACTACAGTATGGGAAATAAACAAGTTTTTTTTTTACGTTGAAATGAACAGTTGATTTAGATGGCTTTATTTTTATAAAGTTATATAACTAGAAAGTGTCTACATTATTTAACCTGTGTAATTATATATTTGCTTGTTGGTTTCTCTACCAGTGGTGTTTATTTATCATGCAGCTGCCTCATGACTGTCCGTCATTAACTATTTTATTTTAAAAAAAATTAGGCATTTTCCACCAATAGCTTTAGTTCAATTGTGATGTGACACTGATGTTTGAAGAGGTGCATTAAATCTCGACTCCCCACTAAAACACAAGAATTAAAAAATGCATGGCCCACTTTTAAAATAAAAACCTATTTTTTTTCAGTCATATCAGATTAAATGATCAGTATATCTCAATAAAGTTTGTTTAACTCATAAAACTTTCCAAAGTATGACAACTAAGTATTGGAGTCTAGAGAGTTCTAAATGTATTAGCCAGATGTTTTGCCCCCATTCTCCATGTGTCCCCCCCCCCCCCCCCCCCCATTTTAAAGATGTGTTACTGCAGCTCTTTGTCTGCAAATCAAATATTATTGTAATCCTTTACAGAATCTTGCTGGCCAAGCGCAACCCAAGAAAATTCCTACCTTGACCTCGACGTGGGCCATAAGCACAGCAAAGCTGGTGAGGTGAGTGCAAGAGCAGCTGGTGTGTGTGCGATTGGTGGTCAGTAGACGACAATCTTGCGTAGACCAAAACCCTGTCATGGTTCGCTTGGAATAGCTCCAGAAGGAACAATTGGGATTGAAGTTCTCTTCAGAATGCTGGAGAAAAGGAAAGAGATGGGTAGATTTTAAAATGGACGAAAAAAATAACCCCCCAAAAATATACATGATATATATACACTGTAATGTCACTATCTATGCTGGTGGGCCTCACTCACCTGTAGATGTTTGACAGTGAAGATGACTGGTTCCGACAGGTAAACTTTGTTGCTTTCCTTGTTGATGGATGCCGTGATGACGGGAGAATTGACAATGACCGAATAGTTGGGGTAGACAGCATTGCTGCCCAGTCTGACGCTGGCATTCTCCGTGGAAAGATAGGAACCCAAATTCCTGTATAGCACAAAGGCCATCCTAATCTCACCTGTTGGAAAACAAAACAGGAGTGAGCGGGATGGCATCTAAGACAAGTTGCGTGAGGGAGAGATTTGTTGGCGTGAGAATTGGGAGTTACTTGTTACCATTTCTGCCGTGCTGTTTGAGAGTGCTGGCTGACAGCTGGATGGAGTTTCCATGTAGTTCAGAGTGGGGGAATGTCAAGTCCGTGAGGCTCCCATCCGTGCTAAGCCTAGCCACTTCCAGTTCTGAAACACAAACACACACACATACACATTAGCACAACCTCAACTCAAGTCATCGCACAGCACGTTACATTAGGTTTGTTTTGTAGGCTTGTGTACAAACCGTGTTTTCCCACTAAGTGTCTCACAGTCAATCTTCAAGCATTTCTCAATCATGCCATATGACTAGTGTGAAGTTCATAATGTTTTAAAAACTCAACTGCCAACAATTTCTACAGGAAAGTCATCCTTACGTGGGAATTTTAATTTCGCTGCTTGCGTATGTTAGCACATCCTTGATTAGAACTGTGTAATGCAACAGATAAAGTTTCTAATTAACAACTTATGAACCCTTAAGTATACTACTACCTTGGGTTTTGGACTGACTTGGTGATTTATACACTGCTTTCAATGAGGAAATGGTTCGCATATCAAAAACATAAACCACACAAGGTCATTTTAGATGAAAAGAAGAGGGCTAGAGTGTCGTTAGAATATGTGGGGGAAGGTCAAAATGAGACACTAAAAGGAGCTGAAAAGAAGAGTTTAGTAAGAAAATGGGAATAAATGGTTTGTGGGAAATAGGGTAAGATATGTGAAATTGATGTACTGTAGATAAAACTGAAAAATGGCATACACATCAAATGCATCTAGTTGCGTGAATATATTACAGCAACACATTTACCTTGAACAAGCACTATTCACATCATGGATATTCAACAATGGTTTGTAACAAATAACTTGGTGTTATTTGCGTCAAGGTTGCAATCAAAGAGCAGCTTAAAACAATGTTCAACCAACCATGACAAAACTACATTCATAATGTTTATGCGAGCGTGGCATTTTTTTTTTTTTGGCAAGGGTTATTAAAAATCAAATAAATTATAAAAATATGTATATAAGCATAGGCTCATAGGAATCCATGTCTTAAGAAGTACACTAGTTTTTATTATCACACAATGTGCATGATTATCCTCCTGTTATTTCTTGAAATCATTCTTCATCTGTGGCTAATTTGCAGATATATTACTGAAGCGTATGTAGTCAGATTAAGTAATGTCACATGCTTCTTGGGTTTCTTTGAGATGTCATTCCTTTTGCATGCGCCCATGAAAACACAGAGGGGGAAGAATGTGGAAAGTGAGTAAGTAGTATGATGAAAAGTGCGATCAGGCCAGTTATGAATAAAAAGAAAAGATCATCGTGGCAAATGTGCGCACTGGATTAGTTCTGAGGGAAGATTAACAAAAAAAAAAAGAAAAGAAAAGAGCACAAGATTTATTTATTTTTTTGGAGACGAGCTAGCCTAGATTCTGGTTTGAACTCAGTAGAATGTAAAGGAAATCAAATGGCAGTTCATAGGAATGGATCATATTTCAATTTAAGAGAGGAAGAGTGTAAGAATCACATTACGTTAATAGATGTGATTCCATTGCATAGTGATGTAAAAGAAAAACCTCTTAGAGCATCATGTAACATTCCACCACTGCCATCAGCCTCGAGCACACATTCACATTCGTCTTTACTCGTCATCGAGTGGTTTATTTGCCTTCCTGCTCCTCCTTTTCACCCCCAATAGTGTAACATACAAGCCGAGTGAGTCTTTGTACTGGGGGTTCTGATGTGATATGCGGGCAACGCAAGATCAAACCACACAAGGGTAGAGAGGAGGAGGATAAAAGCAAGAATGACATTCGATACTGTGGTTGCAGATGAAATAAATGCAGACAAACAAACTACAAATCACCCTGTCTTGTTCCTCTGGCGATATAGCTGACAAGCAAGACAAAATGTCACCTTATGTTATATCATTAGGCATATAACTATAATGCACTTTGCTACAGTATTTTAACTGTGAACTTATATTATATAGAAGGCATTCTATGTCATATTAACACATATTTTCAACCTATTTAACAGTTTTCAATTTTCCTGCATATGTCGCATGTTGGGCCCGAAATAATTGAAGCAACCCATATGACAATGTGTTCAGTATATGCTGGTAATCCTTTTTAACCCTCATGAGGATAAGGGGTATAGGAAATTAATTATTACATAGTTCGTACACTATAGTTTTAAAAGTCATGCTGGTAATAACATTGCAGATCAAATTGGTTGGAAAATTCAGTTTCATGCATGTCGAGGGTTGAATATAATGTGTCCTTCCATGTACTTAGATTAAGTAATCCTGTCATTTTTCAAGGGCTACCATAGCATCAATGCTTTTCATGGTTTACATTCGAATAAATTTCATTTTTTTCTGCAACTGACTGATCAGAATGATGGAATCAATGAGATGTTATGAGGAGAAATGATTGAAACTGATGGCAGTCAAGAGAAGAGAATGTGAGCATGTTTTTCATAGTTACTAGTAGTTTTGTTTTTCTTTGCCTGAAAGTATGTGCATGTATACGGACGTGTGTTGTGTGTTGTGTGTGTGTATACGTGTGTGTATACGTGTGTGTTGTGTATGAAAAAAGGTGCCTTTGACAAATTCATTCTCTGCTTTGGAAGCCTCAAGGTCGTTTTTTTCCTTTGTGTTGTGTTCACTCAGCAAAGGTCTCAGTGGAGTCAAAGCTTCTCATTGAAGCTCTTCATCCTGCCTCGTCTTTGACAGTTACACGTACTCTCAGTGTTATACGTAAAGTTGCATCGAGAAACTTGCATGTGTCATCAAAGAATTATTTTAGGAAAATCTATTATCCACTGTGAATAGCAATTAAAAATCTTTTATAGATTTACTTTGTTTCTGGAGCTAAGGGCATGGATATCAAAGTGACAAGTATGGTTTAACCATTTTCAATATATATTTTAAATGTGTTAACACATTTCAAACATTGAATTTAGGGGTCTTTAAAATTAATTGTTTTATATTTTAAATATTAACTCAGTTGCCCCAGTTGACGGCTATGGACAGCCAATAGATTTTGATTGGAAAATGATCACTTAATCCCACCCTTCCCATTAAAAAAGAAAAACATTGCAGTTGAAAAATAGGGGCGGCAAGGAACAAAATAATTGTGAAGTATAAGTATGAGATATAACAAAAAAATAGATATACTATAGTCAGTGGTACCTCTATTCCTCAATAATTATTCACGTCTTGTCAAGATGGTACAAAGATTTGGGAATGGGTTTATCCTCAAGCTATTTTATTGTTCCATGCAAACATTATGAACTGGAACAGCATAATGATATTTGATAAACTGTTTGGTTGTTAGGACACTGGAGGCCACATAATAATGAGTGAGGAAATTACAAGTGAGTATATTTGGGGAATGCAGTTATTCCCAATTTTTATGTTTAGATAAGAAAACATTAAGATAAAATAATTTGTACATATGAAAAACACTTGATTTCATACCACCTATAGTGTAAATGTTTGGTAAAATGGCACATTTTGTTGGCTTTGTGGATTGATGGATGGAACTGAATAGCTGTTGAGAGTGAATGAAAGTTAAAAGGAGTTGATGGACAAATTGTGGATCAATTGATTAGGGAATAAACTTTTGTATAAAGAGTTAGGCTCATTATCTGTTCTTGGGAGTACAGATTGACCAATCGATTATATCTGTCGACTTGCTGTTCCTGGCTATCAACAAAAACTAACTTTTTCACCTTATCCAATGTCAGTCAGTGACTTTGATAATCTCTGAGACTGTTTTGCAACAGAAATTCTGGGAACACAACTGTTGGATTTCTATGCAGTACTCAATAAAATAGTGTAGAACTAGTGTAAAACTTGTGTAATTTAGCAAACCACCAGATGTCTTTCATGGATTATTATAATCATTTTCAAAGAGCCAGCTGTTTTGAGGGCCCTGAAAGCATTTGTGATTGGACTAGTGAAAGATTTTCAAGCGTCTACTGTCTGAGATGAAGACCAATTGTTCTAAAAGCGCTAATTGGATGTTTTTCACTGGTGATCTTTATTTTTCACTAAAGGCTTTATTGATCAACGACTACCATACACGTTTGTTGATTGTCTTCTCACTATCTTTGGTGAATTGGGTTCTGCTATTTTATGTACAGAACTGTAAAATATTCATACATTTCCAAGTTCCAGTTAAGCACCTGTGTTTTCGCCAGAACATGGGGTAATTGATTGATTTGAAAGCATAACCATCATTGCTGATTCATTGAGTCAAATGGAAAGGTTGCTTAAAAAATGAAAGATAGCTAATGGTTTATAGTGAAGGTTGTCAATGGAAGGAATAATTGGTTAGTGAATGAATGATAATGCATGAATGACAAAAGTGGTTAGATACATGTTGAATGAACTGCTCATACAATGAATACATTTCTTGACATGTGGAAAAGAGTTCCTGGAACTGTAGAGAATGGATAATGGATCCACAATTGTCACATTGTTAATAGATGCATCTGACCAAGTTTTTGATTTGGGGATTAAAAGAGACGAATCCAATGCTTCCATTGCATTCCTTGTATATTATTCCTTTTGTAGGCATAAAAAAACATGACTTACGGATGTTGTCAGTAGTCTCTTGCACAGTGTCAGTCTTGAGAAGGTTGTCAGCTAACATAAAAGCACCGGTCTCCACCGTATCGAGAAGCATTGTGGCAGAGTGCAGCTGCTCGCTAGTGGACAGTTCTCTCCATGCTGCCTGGGCTCGCGGCTGCAGCAGATTATTCACCGTCTCCACCATGGCCTGAGGGGCAGCGCAAACGTTACAGGAAAGACTTAATAATAATAATCTAACGTGACCAGTTAATGCCAATCTTTTAACATTGCATCAGACATTAGTGTTCTATGACAAGAGTAATCAATTACACAAGACAATGGAATGTAGTGGCCTTTCATTTATCAACTTGATAAATTAATGCTGACATAAATGTTAGGGTTGCAAATGTGGCATTCCCATGCAGATATTGCAAAGAAATAAAACTATTTAAAAGCATGTTTTTAATAACATGATTCAATTACGTGTCTATTAGTTGCCTTTCAACATGAAGTAAAATCAAGTTCACCAAAACGCACAGATCATACTACATAACCTACTAATTTTTAGATGCATTTGGAAAAAAACCTGGGATTTAAAAGAAAATAAAGTGGGTGGAATGGGTAGGTTTAGAAGAGAAAATAGTCTAATACTTCTATGGTGACAGGTGTCCTCTGGGAGAGGAAGAAGAGTGAATACAAGGGCCACCATACGCATACATGGCACCCTCCCATCTGTCTTCATTTTTTTTCTCAATTTCTCACTCTCTACTTGTAAAGAAACCTTTTTTTTTGCAAACGTCCTGCCATCGCTCACTTGTGTCTCGATGTTTTGCTGGCTCTCGAGGAGAAAACTGAATAAGAACAGGTGGCATCATGCACGCTAGTGAGGTCTCTGCTGAGGAATTGCAGTTTGGGTGTAATATGTCCATTTATTGGCAATCAGTAGGAAAACCAGGCGTCTGCAATGGACACAAATCTAAAATACTCCTACAAATTTTCGGTAATCTGAATTTCGGAGATCAATCCGTACTGTTTCAAAGAGGTTCACAATCTCAAATAAACCTCATGAAATGGGTTTAGGAATTCTAAAATTATAAAGTAATGCCCCGCTTCAGCTGTCACCTAATTAGCTATGATGCATGTTGCATGAGTTGGGAGATGGCTGCTCATAAACCAAACTAATTAAGGCAGTGATTTGGTAAACAAGTAGAAGTTGTTCATAATATGAAGAACATAAGTGCAAAAACAATACATGGGTTTTCCTAGTTTAGAGCAATTGTCAACAAAGCCCCTGGAAAAGCATTTTATACATCCCAATGAAAGTATTAATATGTATTTTGTCAAATTAGAACATGTTAAAAACAGACTAAATTAAGCTAATTCATGTGATATTTTTCCCCCTCAACATGGACAGAACATTGGTTGAAAATATACTCTATTCTTAGAACATTCATTTGTTTTCCGAACCCCTTATCCTCACAAGGGGGACACCTTGAATCGGTGACCAGCCAATTGCATCCCGTGGATGTGAGAATAATGAAAAAAAGTAAAATTCCGCCCCTTAAAAAATGGCCTTTGTTCTTTTGGATAACAGGTTTCTCATTCACTGAGCTACTTATTTACTTGAAGTGGTCAGACAGTTTTCCAAAAATGATAATGTTTGACTTCACCGGAAATTTCCTGCTTAAAAGTTCACTACATGTTTTAATATAGGTGGAGCAAGGGGCAATATCATTAATTTTTCATCTTCAAGGCTTTTACTTTCATCTTTAAGGGCTTCACTGCCCAGTCATGTAGTTGAGTACTTAGGTGCTTGTGATGGTGTGTTGTCTAGCAAAAAAGTCAGCCTTCTTAAAAGATGTTGATGTTTTCCTGTGCCACTGTTTGAAGAAAGTGCTTGCTAAAATATTGCCTGTTCTCCCCGGGCTTGTGTGGGTTTTCTCTGGGTACTTTGGTTTCCTCCCACATTGCAAAAACGTGCATGGTAGAGTGGTTTAATACTTTAAATTGCCTTTAGGTATAAGTGTCACCTGCCTCGTGCCCAAAATCACCTGGGGTGGGCTCCAGCATCCTTGTAAGGATAAGTGGTTCATGGAATGAATGCATGGATGAATAGAGAAATAAGGCGAGCACAGTTGGAGAGGAGGCATTCAATTTGTTAATTATGCTTTCCTAGTAAGGGATGAGTAATAATAAAAGCTACAGTGTTGTATTTTGGTTTCTTTTAAGCATTGGGGATTTTATATGGAAAAAGAAGAGCTGAAAAACAGCGTGTGAGTGTCTTTTTGTTTAATATGGAAGTTTACAAATGTATGTGTGTATTTGAGTGCACATGGAGTGAGCAGAGATATTGCAGTGCATCATTCTGCTCCACTTGCTGAGTCTATTCTCAGTGCAGGCTCTGTTTTTCATTCCCTCATGCAGTACTTTGATGTATTTCTGATAACCACCAACTGACACCCACCCTCCCATCTAATGCTCATTAAACTTCTCACAGTATTTTTTGAACTTGATTATATCTTGCAAGTTCTATTCCGTATAAAAAATATTTTCATTGAAATGTAATTCACCATTTCCACGATTACCTCTGTAGAAAAGGACCATAATGTGAGAAAAAAAAAACGTATATATGATTTCCATGAGGTCCAGGTCTACATATTAAGTCACGGACCTGATATTTGTGTACTTGTGTGTGCTTGCCTTAAAACGTGTTTGCTAGTATTGACATTTACACGCAGACTGTATGACAACTCAAGGGCTAAAATTACTGCCTTTTTAGGGGATTATTCACTCTGCAGGAACAGATAAGGGTGTTCATTTCTGTATATGCACAGAACATGGATGAGCATGTGCACACTGAATGCAAACGCACACACACACACACACACACACACACACACACACACACACACACACACACACACACACACACACACACACACACACACACACACACACACACACACAAACACACCAGTAAATGGGGCAGAAGTGAAATCCTTTGAAGCGTTGGGGTAATCCAGCATAAACAAGAGCGGCAAGACAGACGAGAGGCGGCCTGTTCTACTTCTTGCAGCTACATGAGGGCTAAACGTGCACACGCATGAGCACTGGTGCATAGATGGGCAGTGTATATGCTCACGCACGGCAAAGCACACTTTTAAACTGACAGCATTCGGATGTAGAAGTAGAAAAAAAATCCTTTCTTTCTCGCTTGACTGGGCTTGAAGAAAGTGCATGTTTTGGAGAATGTTTTCATCCGAGAAGCAGACTTTTCTGTCATTTGTTGTTGGACTTCTGTTCTGTCCTTTCTGACAGAACAAGTTTAGAACTAAATCGGGCTTTACATTCAAAGCATTTTGAATTGCCATATCCATATAGTAAATAGAGTTCGTATTAGACATTGTGATTGAGCAATGATTTTTCTTCATTGCTCATTCCGTTCTTCCTTTTTAGTCCAATCACAATTATCTGTGTTTCTGGAAGTAGGGAATACTATTTTAAATTATTGATGAAATGTTCCTTGAAAATCCTGATAATCGTGTGCAATTAACTTTTGCTTAATTACAACCTGGATGCAACCAGTAGAGAGGCCATGTTGACTCATGACACTTTAACACCTGTCCTGTTTCAAGCATTTGTTCTGAAACAAACAAAGTATTGATTCGGCTGGGCATATGTGAACACAGCAAACACCTTCGATTGCAGAACAAAACAACTGAGCCGAAAGCACCTGGATGAGCTGTTCTTGCTCGATTCCTTTTGGGCTCCGCAAGAATTTGTCCATGGTGATAATAGAAACATTGCAACATCCGACACAACACACTCATAACTTTGATTCAATCTCCAAAACAGTGTGTAAAAATGATTGCTATAAGATAATGAAGCCTCCCTTATTCATCATAGGGTGTGTACTGACACTAACGTCTTATGCACTAGCCGCATAAAAATTAAAAATACAACTTAACCTTTACTTTTGAACCTGGGGTGCATGGGCACTGACTGGAAATAAATGTCCATAACCAAGTGACTTAAAGTGAAATTGCATGCATGCTTATTGACTCTTTATTTCGTTTAAATATTTTTTTCATACAGTTGAATTCACTTGGCTTCAAATATAATCAACCAATTTCATTTTCCTCAAGTATTCCAAGAAAAGTAGTCAAACGGAGGTTTTGGCTTTGTGTCAAATTGTTACCAGGCATGCTTTTTATAACTCTTTTCTCTTGCACACTTTACCTTCCTCAATCAACTAGCCTGCAGCATCAAAGCCTCTTCAAATAACCAACTTCATCATGAATAAATTGCCAATTTAGTATACATGAAACGAGCCCCTGGTTCCCCTAACGAAATGTGTGGTTGCGTGAGTGTATGTGTGTGAGAGGAAAAGAGGGATACAGTGGGAAGACTATTCAATTATTTTTAATCTCTATTAAGAACCCAAACCTCCTGCACAACCCTCCTCACTTGACAATTAGGGCTGCAGATAATTAACAAGTAGAGGGCAGCAACAAACCACACCCCTAATCGCACACATTGTTATCTGGAAAAGTAAGGGACTGCGCCTATAATTGTGTTTTGCAATACAGAGGCTAATTATATAATCGATCACTTCCACTACCCACTCAATGCAGATGTGTGAGATGCAATATGTTCAACCTGGAAAGAACTGTCTCAGGGTGCAGATCCAATGGATTAGTGATGTAAAACATTGCAGGAAAAAATGGGAGCACTGCTGTGATGTGACAGCTTAAGATCAGCGGGAGTTTATATTTATACATTGGCGATGAGTGTGCCGTGTGTGTCAGCTTGTATATAGTTATAAGCCATGTTCCATGATGTGACATTGCTGACTGGTGCTGAGGTGGATAGTTTTTGCAAAGGAGGGGAGGTTGGGGAAAAAAAAGCCTGCATCAGGAGAAAAAGCGCTAGCCCATCAATGGTGTGTATGAATGCGTCTGTGAGAGCAAAAATGAGACGCTGCAGGCTGTCTACACACAGATGAGGCAGGTGCTGTGGTGCCATGTCCTTCCACTGTTTGTTAACTCTTCAAAGAGAGTCCACTTGACTGCCATTCTTTGTTAGTTAAGAGGATTACGTAAACGATACTTGACCGGTTTCACTGTATTTTCTTGGCGCAATAAAGGAAGTATGCAGGAGGTGGCTATCGATTGCCCCCTTCCACTGCAGAGCACCAGCAGTGTTTGGCTGTACTTGGCTAGCCTTTCGTCGAATGGGAGTGGTATGTTTTACACTTGAGAAAAACACTACTTTAGTAAATCGGTCAACATTGACTGCTTGAGTAAAATAAAAACTCAATGATGGAGAATGATTCTCAGTTATCTCTCTTAAAATGTTAATACACATATACCTAAGGTCATCATGCAGGGTACAAAACTGCTACAGCCCGAATTTGGGCACAGAAAAAGAGTACCGTCAACCCCGACCACTTTGTGGCTTCAGTCTATTGCTGTATATTTTTTTATTTATATATGCAAATAAAAAATGTTCCTGAATATAGAATAAAAAGATGAAAATACACAAATCTATCACAATATTTTGTGATTAGTATTCTGCAGGTTATTTTTCATGTCGATCAGACTGTGAATTATTAAAGTATTCATTTTGATAGAAGTGACTTTTGTTGCAAAGTTAAACACAATAAATAAATTGAAAAAGACATACTACATAGAAACCATGAGCACTGAGCCAACCAAACACACGTTAGTATGATTTTAAAGAGCGATGACCATGATCAAGAACCAGTGTGCAACAAACTATCCATCATTCCACTTCGCTTTCTCTGATGCAGCAGTGGGGGCTGAGACATTTCAATGAATGGAGATGGATAGCAAGCCATTTTCTTGCCGGCAGGCCCGTTTGCAACACAGCACATGTTGCTACAAAATAGATGAGCTACTATTGATATTGATCATGGTCTCTTATCTGTACCACTGATTATGAATTAAAGAAAAAAATGGAAACCAAAAACAAAATAAGTAAACCCATTGAGGAGATGAAAAATCCTTTCACCAAACACCT
This sequence comes from Stigmatopora nigra, assembly GCF_051989575.1. NCBI lineage: Eukaryota > Metazoa > Chordata > Actinopteri > Syngnathiformes > Syngnathidae > Stigmatopora > Stigmatopora nigra. The sequence goes on from NC_135513.1 coordinate 5,643,211, forward strand.
GTGTATATGGTTGATTGATGGTTATGATTTGTAATAGTTTGAAATGAGGATAGAACTCAAGTACACTCCTCAAAGGATTTCAATATAAATTCTAAAACCTCTGCTTCAAGCTACAAATAATAACCAACAAAGCGCTTCTTCAATGTGTGATATCTCACACGCTTGCTTGATAAATTACATGCTGAGCGTAGAAGTAAAAAAAAAAAAACACTGATACAAAACCGCGCAGACACAAAAAGCAGGGTGGCAAAGCAATCAACGAATACCAGGAAATGGAAATACCTGTGTGAAATACCTGCAGGACCTCTCTCTCTTCTGAAGCTGTGAATTCAAACAATTCGACTGTTAGCAAAGTAACACCTTTCAATGTCACATACGCACGTTGCCTCGGGAGAGCAAACACACAGGCATACAGAAAGAGAACTATGTCATTAACATCACCTAAATAAGGACTGGAAATAGAACATTAGTCTTCTTACTTACCTTTATAGTCAATGCATCTCAGCAAATAACCTTGTTTTCCTATTTGTGTTATTTCTGAAACGCACTGTCTGTTACACCACAGACAACCATGGGGAAAAAATAGATTGTTTCTCTCCATTTAAAACTAAATGATATTTTACTTGAACAAATCCTCTACCGATTCACCTGTAGGTCACATTTAATAAAGGTGCCCTCACTTCCACAACAGCGAAAACCAGTCTTTGATATAATAATAATAATTTGTTCATTCATTTTCTGAACCGCATGGAGTCTTGTGTGCTTGTAATGATGACTTTTGATTGTGGCAAATGTTATAAATATACGGCTTGGTACATGTAAATAATTTTGTTGCTGGATGCCATGCAGCTGTGTACTAGCGTTCAAAGGTCAGGCAATATTATGTAACATTGGTAATATTTTGCCTTCTTTGGGTTCTGCTAAAAAAGGTGAACTGTAATTGAGTTTTCATCGTACATTCTACAAATTATAAGTATAAATATTGTGTCAAAAAGGGAGGCATACGTAGAATGAGTGTTTTGGTACGGTAGAGCAATTACTTTTTATTTTCTCAGCAAATTTAAATTAATTTTTCATGATCTACGCTTATGCTGTTACATGGCTTTTATTCTAATCCACTCAAACATAAATGGCCATCATGAAAAAATGCATAATACAGTGATTTAATTAGGTATTTGGGTCATTAATGAGATCAGGAGCATCAATTTTCCTCGCAAAGTGAGCAATACTTATCTGAAAATTCTACCTCTAATTAGCAATTTGGTCAGGAGTAAAACACTAAATAATGGTTTCCACTTAGAAGTTCATGTTAAATGAGTGAAGAGTAAAAGCAGAGGTTGGAGTGAGAAAGCAAGGTAGATTGGGTGAGTGAAACTAAGTGCTGGCCCATTGACTCAGAAAGTAAAGTTAAGAGGGGAAAACAAGGAAACAGTGAGTGCATAAGAGTTGGCAGCAGCTGTCAGTCTCACTCCCAAAGTCAGCCTATCACTGTTGACCTCAGCAAAGACAATCAAGGAACAGTCTCCCATTAAATGAGTCAGCCAGTCAATTAAGCAGCCAAGGCAGCCAGTCAGCGAGTCCCCAATGGCTTAGCTCACTTTAATGAATGCCTACATGAACAAACTACCGAACTAAATTCTTTCTTGCTCACTGCTGATAAAACAGATCCTGTGCATACTCAAGATTGAGTTTCCATTTATGCCATTTTATAGTAAACAAAACCTAACACAACAACAAAATCAATTTTTGGTTGTTGACTTAAAGCACTACTGTAAATTGAGTGCTAATCTATATTAAAAGTGAAGAAAAGTTAAATGTACTTCTTGCAAACTATAGGCAGACTTGTTGAAACAAAACTTTTTTTGGTAAACCATTTTTGTTTACAATTTCCATTTAACTAATACAATTGCTTGTAATGCACAATCAAGTGGGAACGTAGGGATGTTTTTTTAATTAGCTTTAGTTTTGAATTGGGTTGAGAAAAGCTGTTTAAACTTATTATCTTTATAAGAAGAAAATAGGAAAAGTTGGTTATCAAACAAGTTTCTTCTGATTCTTTTTTTCATGATTATAACACATTTCACCATTCTGGCAATTATTCTTTTGTGTTTGTACATCCAAAACATACTTATTGACCAAACATATTACCTTAGTAAGGCTGCGAGCAGCACTGTCTTTGCCCCCGGGCGTGAGGTTTCTGAGCTGCACGTCGAGTAGTTCCACCAGCTGGGCCATGGCCCGCACAGTGGAAGGCACGTCGCCAGGACGCAATAGCCCTTTGGTCTGCTCTGCCAACTCCCTGGCCACAATGGCCGCCGTCTCGCCCGACCGGAGCTGGACACAAACAGAGCGACAGAGGCAAGGGTTATAAGGAATGATGGATGGAGTTAGGGACAACGTGGTGTGAGTTTGAGCAAGGGGAAAAAGTTCCCTGACAAGTTGAATGCAAATATGGACAAGAGGAAAAAGCAAAATAGGGGAAGTTCACTAAGGTACACAGAAAAAAAAAAGATTTATTCATAGAACATTTCGTGCAGCTTTCACTAGGGCAATGTTATGGTAAATACATTTTACAGTGGAACCTCTGTAATCGCAGGCAAGCTGATTGGTTTGGACTTTGAAAAATCTTGGTTGACAGGTGAAAAGGAATAAAAAATTCCAGGTTGAATTTTTACAAGACAGTCAAACACCTTTTACCATTCTAAATAACCTCGTCTTAAGCTTTACAAAACATTCCAGCATAAAATCTTTCCTGTCAATTTTCCATTACCAAAATCTGTAAAGCACCCCCAGCGACCTTAGTAAGGATAAAGCAGTTTAGAAAATGAGATGTGGCATTTTAGCCATTTTTTTCATCTCTAAGAAATAAAACACAAAAACTGTTGGTTTTTCAGAACCTGCAGAAATATGCGTTCTTTCGTGTCTCACGTCATTTGGTAGGTTCACAAAGTGATCGATACATCACTTGCTGTAGTTGCTATACCTCTATGTGGGGAATATCGCTATGGTAAACTATCATACCACATTTGCTCCCAAAGGCAGGAACAGAACATCACCATTTACCTTTTGCATGATATGGTTGACCCAAGGTGACGTGCAGTTGCTGAGATCAGGTCCTTGAGGATCCCAATAGCCAAGATGGGCCCTGCACATGTATGTGGCCACGCCTGTAAAGATCAGTAAAATTAATAAATTCAGACAGCACTGACATTCACTGAATGACTTGAACACTTCATGTGGTGCCTACTGGGAGTTCTTTGTCATGTAAGCAAATTAACATGAACAACGATGTGTGTGCTGTGACAAACGGAATTACTGTAAAAAAACAAACAGTGGTTCTTCCCTTGTAAGGATATGATTATGAACTCTTAAATATTTTAAACGTCAATAGGAGTTTAACTTCCATTGCCTGAAATATTCTTTGGACATTCTAACCTTCTCCCAAAAGGGAACACACATCCTCATTCATGAACACAATGTTAATTAGTCGAAGAAACCTTTAACATAAGATTTCACACAGTGACATCATCCCTCAGTATTTCTTACCAAGTGTCCCAACTGGGCACGGCTGCTTGGCGAGTTGGCCTTGCTGGGTGCGGGGCCATGAAATATCAGCCATCAATTTGGCACTACAGAAATCTTGGGGAGGCAAAACTGGGGGCTGTGCTGCTGCTGGAGGGACCTGCACCGGTGGGTAACGTTCCCCATTTTTGCGGTTTGTCTCTGGTATCTGATTTTGATTTGCACCAGATGGTGAACCGCCACCAATATTTATGTTAGGCTGGCGAACTGTTGTGGTGGTTCGGTAACGCTGTCCTGGAGTCGTGAGGAGAGGGCGCAGGGTGGTATAATAGGATGGTGAACGAGTGGTGGTTGAACGACTGGTTGAGGATGAGGAACCCCCACCGATTGTGCCCCCTCCTCCTCTGTTAGGGGGTATGATGGGCGGACGGAAATCTATGTAGGAAAAAGAAAGGCAAAGATTAAGTTACAAAATATGATGAAAGAAATTAAATGACTACAAATGGTGAGCAACAGACTAAATTCTTTTAATCCACAATGGAGGATTTTTTTCTATAAAATATCATAATGATAGTAATTACAGAATAGAAAACCCAATTTACTTTCACTATATACTGTGTATCCCTGCAAAATGCAATGGTAATTATAGTTAAGTACGATAAATATGTGGCATGACGTAAGACACCCAACAACACTGTGACGCTATAGAGCTACATTTATGATTCATGCCACAGTGACATCAGAGGAAGTAACATATTCCCTTAATGGTTCTGAAACATTTTGTGTCAATATTTAATTGTAAAATAATCTTAACTATTCATATTAAGGTCAGGAATAAAGAAGTTATATATGAGATGACATGAGTAAAAAGAATGGAATGAGTAGAGTACTTGATGAGCAGCGTCTCTGAAAGTACATACTTTTGCAGCTTGTCTCTGAACTTGCTGCTCTAGCTCCGTGTGGTGCAAATCAATACTGCATTATAGAGTGTTAGATAAAGGGAAATATTTACACTTTGCCGTCATGGCGGCCCATCCAGAACTCAACCTCATCTTTAATTAAAAAAGCTTTCAAAAAGAACTCGGGAGTGCATCACTGTTATTTTGACTTTTTTATTTATCATGGATATTGGATTGTAAGTATTTTGTTAATTGTGTTGATTTGAGTTTTGAAATTTAGCATTCTTTAGCCAAATATAATGCACTACTTGGCAGCAGCCAGCAAAAATCTTCTTAATTCCAATTCAGTTGGCCCAATTTTCATTAATCGCACGCTTCATTTTATGCTGGAAAATCTGTTCCTTCATGACACTACAGCACATTTCACATATTTTTATAATCTGAAATGTGGTGTGCAGCAATTTTGGTGCTCGCCAGTCCAACACATCCTCTTTTTTGACTTGTTCTTTTTGACTTGTTCTTTTTGACTTGTTATCAATTTAAATGGCATCGGAATATAGGGTCTAAATAAGACCCATGTCCAATAACTTTATTGTGTGAAAGATTTTAGGAGAATGAGAAATTCTACCACAATAAAACCAACTAGTGTTTTTTTATGATACAGTTTGTCATGTTTGCAGGTGTAATGACCAGGCTAAAAAAGTTGTATTTGATGAAATCTGCGTGAGGTCATACTGCAACCTTTGTGCTGCTATGCTTCTTAATATTGATTTGTCAGTATTTACAGAGTCCTTTGGGTGTGTATGAAAGAATATGTGGACTGAGCACTGAGCCTTTGAGTGTTTGCAATGAAGGGCTTGTCTATATTATTCATTGTGACCTGAATTTGACCCTTCATGTGGACTTTAATGAAAACCACCTTCCCTTTGTGCCTCTCCCTAACTCAACTGCTTGAATGACAGCCGTGAAACATCCTGCTGTACATTCTGTACATTTATTCTCTGCATAACCTAAACAGTGCAGTTCCTGAATTATTGTTGGTCCTGCATTACACATTCTCCACGGAACATTGCCATCCATCACGTGTGGCAGCAGTGGCCTAGGGAGAAACTGTCAATCTGTTTGTGTGTATGTGTACTCTTGAGGGGGAAAAAGTGTGTGTGGTTGTGATTAGGAGTCTTGCCACAACAGTAATGGTGTGAATGTGTTTGTGTGTGATGTCTACTGCCATTTGAGTACAAGGCAGAAGACACAGGGCTGGCAGCTTGGGGTGAGGCATCATAAAAGCCCGCTAGCATCATAGGCAAGGGGCCACAGCATCTCTGTCTTTTCTTTTCCTGTGCTGCTCTCTTGACATTTTGCACCCGACATTTTCTGACTTGATTGCTCACTCTCAAATTTCTTGCACACCCTCTAATTCTCCTCAGTTTCAATTCAAGTTGCTGAAATACACTATATAATATCCATTCCATTTGTTCACTTTCACACATCTTTTCTGATAACATACCTTGCAAGTGCAATGCATTAATGTCGCTTAAAATGCTTTTAGGGAAACTGCATTGAATCAAAATAAGATGACATAACTGTGGCATGAACGCTCAATGAAGAAAAGGTGAATGCATTCGACTCAAGGCGACAGGCATATCTCAAACCCATTTAGCCTTAACTACTTGAGCAATGGCAAGAATGTGTTCTTTTTCAGTTATGGTGTACAAGTGGTGAATTTGTTTTGCTCTATATTTAATATTGCAAAGAAAGCATTAGAATGATACATTTCTATCCCTCAAATATAAAACCTGCTCAATTGACAAATTTTGCTCAATATTACAAAGATGGTGAAATGTTTTTTTAATGTAATACTATTTTTAAAAAGTGTTTAATTATTGAACATAAGTATTGAATGTATTAAAGTTCAGATTCTTTAAAACCTCTTTACATCTTTAAAATGAATAAGCCAATTGATAACAAGCATCTTAATGCAAAGTCATTGTGAACCAATTATAAGTTTTCCTTAATTCATTTATTTATAAGTCACAAACACATTTAAAGTTTTTTAATCTTCATCCTATTCTTAAAAAAGACTATCATTGAAAAACTTGTTTGACACAACATTTAAAAACGAGGTTTCTTTTAGTTTATTTTTAATGTAGTCTCAAATATCAAATATCATGGAAAGAATTATGCTAAATCAATGTAAAATATGTCTCTACCTACAAAAAATCCACTCCTGGAACTAATTAATCTAGAAAAAATAGGCTACATTTTTTTAAGTCATCGCCGATAGCCCCACCTTCCCCCATGCACCAAACACATCCCAGAAAGAAAGCATGCCACCCTCCAACATGGAGACAGACGTGTCGCTTATTGCAGCTACTAAACTCTATGTGCTTGTGTTGACTTTTCAGTTAATAAACAAAGGGCCTGTAAAACGTCAAGACCAAAAAGCTTAAGAGGAAGGCAAAGGGAGAAGACAAAAAAAACCTGGCATGATGCCCACATAGTCACAACATTTGAGGAGAAACAAAGGAAGTCAGTGTGTGAGAATAATGGTGTTATGAGCTTGACAATATGCAGCATCCTTAAACAAACGTGTGATATGGTTCCCCTATTCTTTCAGACAAACGTGCACAAAAGCACATCCATGCACTCCAAGACACATGCATAAAGACCACTTGAAAAGTGCGTAGGGACGCTTCCAAGGCAAAACGATAATCTAACTGGAGGATACAAAGTATTCGAAGCTGCATGGTAGCCCAAACATTGGACAGGGCTGCATACTGCGATAACACAATGTCTCTAAGGCTGGCACACACACACACACATGCACAAGCAGATCCAGCTTGTGGCGAGTGGTTCAAGCTTGCTGATAAGACAGAATAGAGCACTTCAAAGCTGTGATATTTTAGAGATAGAAAGCCACCTCAGCTAATAAAGCCTCCATCCAAATGGCTGGCACGTCTTGACAAGTTCGACTGCTAATTTTGTATGCAGATTTAATTGATTAATTGCATCTTCGGAGCGTATCCAGCCTGTATTGCATTTTTTGTTGCATAAGCTAGATATAGTGAGGTCAGCTGTGGTTTGAAGTCCACCTTTTGTCCAAAGAAAAAGTCTTATGAGAATTATCAAGTGTATGCTTTTGCATCTTCCACAAGCTGTTATTTGTGTATCACTTTTTTTTCCAAATGGTGGGCTTCCCTTCTACTCTGGTGTTTTGGATGGCAGCCTAATTTGGTGCTGACCGCCTGCTAGATGGAGAGGCAGCATGGAAGCCAAATGCACGTAGACGTCCTTGGCAGGGACTTTACAATCAATAATGGCACGCTGCAGACAAAGTACAGGTGTTCCAGACCATAAAAATAAGTCTCTGGTGAGGAGGCTGTGTTGTAATATGTTTAGCAGAGGATGAGATGAGACTGGTTTAGAGTAAAAACTGTGAAAGAAAGAATGGATACAGGAGGAGGATATGAGAGGAGTGTAGATAAGGCCTCTTAGGAGAGAAGTGAGAGCGGTGGAATGAAGGTGTGAGATTGTGATATCACACTTTGTAAATTGATAAAGTTTAGATTTCACAAATGTCCTTATTTTATGATTCATCACTTAAAATGCACACCCCCATCTCTATACAACCGCTCAAGGACACAACGGCACATACATTAAAAAATTGGTGTGTGCTGAGGCCCCCAGTAATCAAGGATGTGGTGAAAGAGGCTTTTAAACGCTAGCCATAAACCACCATTATTCTCTCAACTTAAGCTTGTTTCTAACATTTCCTGCCATGCTGATACCCGTCGGCTGATTGCAATCAGGAAGAAGTGAAGAGGAGGAGGGGTTAAGGGTAGGAGGTGAGAAAAGACCAACAGGTGAGCTGAGATGGCGGAGAGGGAAAGCAGGGGAAGAGGGTAGGCAAGGGAGGAGAGGTGAAGTGAGATAGGGAAGAAGAGGGGAGAGGACAGGACACAAGAGTAAATAAATGGCAAAGGGTTAAGACAATAGCTACTCTATGCTTGACTTCCCAAGGAAATGGGACACTGTGATCTCAACCATTAGGGGTTGAAAGGTGAACTTTTAAATTTCCGCTAACTGACAGAGTGAGAAGGGCCAAGTCGAGTTCATCCCCATATGGTCATTTATTAAAAACAATGACATGACTGCACATTTGGGTTGCTTTCTATGATTTAGGAGTTTCAGTTACGCGATTATACATCAGGGAATGGTGCTTTTTAGGCTTTGTGTTTTTTCTTTAAACAACAGACTATTTTCGCTACTTAAAATGAGCTGCCTTAAAGTAAAATATATAATAATAAATATATTTTAAAAAAATGAAGCCATCAATATTTCAACTATTCGGGCAAATAAGGACAAAAACTCATCCGTAAGCACCTGCATCCCTTTTGCCTGTGATTTTAAATATGTATTCCGTGTAAACCATTTATTTCTGCTGGCCTTAAATAGAAAAGATCACCGTGAGAATGTAAGGCAGGATGCAACTTTGTTTGGGAGAAACAAGACAGAGGGGAAAAAAAAACAACTTCCAAAGCGCAAAGCAAGGCAGACTGGATGTGTTAAATTATTCAAACATTTCATCTGCGCCATGCTGCTTGCGTAGGCTTGGTACTCTATAATATGCATGTTAGAAGATATGATGAAACAAGTCCATAAACAGTAGTGAGTTTGCATGGGAATGTTTGAGAGGGCAATATTTGAGAACTGACTAAAACTTTATATGTTCATACACAATGTTCATGATGACATTCGAAAAAGAGCAAGACAAAGAGGGCAGATTGAGGGAGCGATAAGGCACAAAGACAATGAAAAAAACAGAGCTGACTGCAAGAAAGATATATGAATGAGGGAAGGGGAAATGTTGAGATTCCTGCCATTGTAAGCATTTGTGTGCACCATGACGAGTGAGAGAATGGGGAACTCAACAGACAAAGACTAAACACAAACAGACGTGGGACGAAATAAAACGAGGCAGTTCACTTTTTTCTCAAGTGCTTAGTGTAAGAAAAGAAAATACATTTCAAACAGACAAAAGTCCCACTGCCTGCTGCATCAATCTAGTGCATTACCTAGGGTATTTATGTGTCAAATTTTGCCTTTACTGAGATTTGATAGTACCAGATGGTTGCTAGCATATTCATATTCTTTTCAAATATATTTATCGATTTTAAGTGTCAAAATTTACAAGGCATTGGTGGCGCAGTGCATTAAAAATATTATTTATTTATGTTAATTTTATTGGTAATGATTAAGCTGTTATCTTTTTCTATTATTACCTCCCAATATAAAAAAGGTGATTATTTTTAGTTCAAACATAATCTGAGAGTTGTAGACTTTAACTGGCAGTGTGAACAAAGTGAACAAATTATTTCATTGATTTATTTTCATCTTGAACATATGTTAAATACCAACAACAAAAATTATTAGGATTTTAGGGATAATTTACCTCTTTGGAAGAAATGAGGCATGCTCAACGGTATCTAAAAATTGGTGTTTCAATAAGGTTAAGTAGAATATAAACATGTTGGAAATTTAGTGTTGCCAAATAGGGTCAGAATTATCAACTGACAAACCTATTCTCATCTACTTGTTTTATTGGAATTTCAGGTATCTTAATCAGAAGATGTATAATAACATTATTTTAATGAGATGTCACTTATATTTGAGTGAATAGAGGTGTTCACTTCCTTAAAGGGTGTATGAATTCATACCTATTAATGAATGAAAGTAACATCTTTGGTCTGGTGAGATATGGTGAGAAATTGATACACTGTTAATAAGTTCCCTTTTCGCCGTTGTTCACTCTATTAAATAAACCCCCCAAAAACTTGATTTTTTTTTCTGAGTACAAATAACACATTTCTGAAATGTTAAACAGAGATCTTCACATTTAAAACTCAATTGACAGCCTCGAAAAGTTCTTTTGTGATGTCTAACCTTTCGTCAGCCAATTACAAAATTCGTCATTTGTCTTTGTCCGGCTTCCCACAACTCTGTAGGCTATATAAACGTGGGTTGCTCCCACATTGACAGTAGGAACAAAAAAAGGGGTATTACGGTATATATATTTCACATATGGTGAATTTAAAATTGGAATAAAAAGACAGTTTTTATGATGCTGCTACATTGTTCAGCCTTTGGGTTCATTAAATGGGTTGAAGATAGTCTTTACGCGTGTACATATGTTTCTCAGTAATTGAAATGGTTAGAGAAATAAAATCATCTTTGTGGATGCTGACAATGCAGTACCAAATGAAATATTATTTCTCAGCTGCTGATATGTTGTTCAGAAAAGTAATAGTGTTTCATCTCCCGTCACGGCAAAAGAAACGCTGACAAATGTGGTGATCGGAACTCCGCTCTTTGTACTGTATCTTTGTGTCAACTGAGATTCAGATTATGAAGAGGGTTGGGATGGTTGTGCCACGTTATTTTGCATATTGGGGTCGATTAAGTGGACCAAAGATAGGCTCCTATGCGTGCACTTATATTTGTCTGGTTTAAATGGACAGAGGATTAAAATTGCCTATGTGAATGAATGCCATCAATGCAATATCAAATGAAGCATTATTTGCCAGTGTCCTGCTATTTTCAAGAAAACCATTGAGTATTTGTGCCTCAACTTATAATGTGAATGAATGAATATTCCTGTTCAGTTTTGCCGTAATAAAAAGAATATATTCTGATTGTGTCTTTTAAAATGAAATCCTGCAATTGATTTTAATAGCATTGATCTAAAAGCCTTAATTGGCACCACATTCAGCAACCTGTTGGAAGCATCATCGGATATCTTTCTAGAGTTTGATAAGGGCAAGATATCTCCAATCAGATGAAGTTAAGTGAGAGTGAGACAGCACTGAATGGGAAAAACAGGAAATTTGAACTGCTCATTTGACTAAATGTGGAAAGTGGGGATACTTTCCAATGGACAAACAGCTATTATAAACTGTGGTTATTTGTTGACATTCAACCATCAGCTTTTGCATTTTATCTTCAATCATGTTCCTCTCTCATATCTACTAACAATGAAACATACCATTTAGACTTAGATGATTATCATTATGAATGATTAGTCTATCCTTATTAGTCTACAGCACTTTGCTTTAGTGGCAGTTGTTTTGTAGAGTGTTCCATACAAACATATATTTGTGTCGAATTGAGACTCTAATGCAGCACCTTTGTGGGATCTTAAAGGCTTACTTGTCACTTAATTTTCTCCACAATGAGAAAATCATGCAGTTGAGGTAGCTAATTTATTCCTTGTCTTTATTGAGCGATGGCATCAAGGGAGGCACAGAGTGAAGCAGCAGGGCCACATTGATTGTATGTATTTATCTCTGGCTGGTCAGCAGTCTGGCTTGTTGATGCACATTGGAGGTCATTCGCCACATTGAATGCCCATTGATCTTCTTTTTAGAGCCTCCTGACACACTCAGAGCTCCATTATGACAGTGATTACACTCAAGTGTACGCCACTAAAGATGCATGCTGCGTAATCATGAATAGGGAGGCAATAGGATAACTATATCACACAAGTGTGAGGCATACGATCACATATTGTAGGGTACTGCACTTATCGGTTTAAACCAAGTTTGATGCTACTCCTGTCTGTAATTTACTGCCCCGCACCTCTTAAATGCATATAAAAGCCGATACTAGCCGATACTGTTTCACAAATCATTTAATAAGGCAAACGGACTGTCTTGAAGACTCCATTGATCATGTTATAAGAAGATTACACCTGTAAAATAGACCTTTTGGCTTTAGGCTTAGGCAGTATCAGTGTTTATACAATGAGAGAAGCAAAAGTTTGCAGAAACATATACGTATACTACATATACGGTAGAAAGTAATCTTTCATCTGGACCACACTTGAATCTTATACTGTAACAAAACACCCTGGTACTTCAGTCTTGATTGTACATCTGATTAAACAAGAAACATGTTCATAAATATTTAAAAGAAGATAACGGAATATTTGCCTGCTTATTGTGTTAGCGAGACTTTGAATCAACAGAGAGATTGAACCTCTTCCCACACCAGAGCTCAACACAATGCATTATGTGTGGGTGGCTCATTGTCAAATGAGTCTGGTGTAAAGAAGAAAACAACTAAATAGAATACAAAAACAAAGCCCTGCAAAGGAAAATAAAATAAAAATTAAATACGAATCAAAATAAAATTTGACGATAACAATGAAATAGACATGAACAGGAAAATTAATTACTGCAAAGAATGAGACAAGCCATTGTTGTTCTTCGCATGCTTGTATGTTGGTTCCAGTAAATCATAATTTCCCATTTATATCACAAGGTTAACTATTGCCTAGAGAACATTACACAATAACATGAAAGAGCACTTTCCACTACCATTAGAAAGAGGCTAAAATCTCTTGAACCACAACTGTATTCTGACATTATGCTAAATAAAAAAAATGCATTTATTGTTGCTGTCAACTTTTAACGTAAATCTTATTGTCTATTTCAAAAGTTTTGAGTAACTGTATTCAAATCCTTGGAGAACATTTTTTTGTATTCACTGAATGTTTTCATTGTTATCTCTAAGATTAATTCTTATTTTGGTAAATTTTACATTTTTGTTTGCTAAATAGTTGTTATCAGTGTCACTCCTTTCTTGGGCCTCTCAGACAATGGGCTATTCTTACCTTTTGATAACCATGGCTAATAATCAAGTATTTTTTTTATTTATTGAGATTTTTTCCATGGCGCTTGTTTAGTACAGAAAGATCAACTAAACAGATGCAATATTTTCTTTCAACTAGCATCAAAGTAAGGAATACCGCCAGCATAACCCTATTCATTTTTGTCCCCTAATCACAAAAAATCCAGATAGTATGTATGAATGATTGTGGGACAATGGGGGCATCATAATTAGGAACTATGAAAGCACAGATGGGAATTTTATATCTCCCTTATGGTATTTTTCGGATTTATTTTTTTGGCATGAGATGAATGAGTGCGAGGATCCCATATGCCACAACAGAATAAAGACTTGGGAGTAAAATAGTTGCAATTACACACATTTCAAAGTACTGATATGATTAAAGGAGAATAAAAAAATATGACTTCTCAAGGACTCAGTTCTCTTATCACTTGAATAAAGCTAAAAGCATCTGCAGAGTGAAAGAAAGTGGAAAGGTTTGGATTAAAAACTCACCATTGTTGCCGAAGTCGAGTGAGTATTTGACCACGTGATAGTTATTCCACACGTAGAGGAGGTTGTCTCTTGGGTTGTAATCCACTGCAGCGATGTATTGATATGAGTTTGGGAATGGTATGTTAAGGATCGTCTCCTTGTTCTTGTCTGTGTTGTACATGTAATCAATCTTGTTTCCTGTCCCTTCATTGTCATCATCTTCATAGACCGTTTTGACTACATACAGGACACCGCAGATCATGAAAGCATTGGAAGCAGAGCGTTTGTCGTAGCTGGTGTCCCAGGAGCCTTCGATACGTAAAGTGTAAGGGTTTAGCTGGCTCACCACGACGCGCCCATTGTTTTGCTCGGTTGCATAGATCACCCATAGTCCATTTTCGTCCACTGCCAAGTCAATATCAGACTTACCACCCCAGCGGTAAGGGGACGTGTCATGATAGTTAGCATTTGCAATGATGGCCTCACCACTTTTGATACGTGTCCGGAGATCAAATTTAACAATGTTGCGGGTACGCTCTTTGTTAAAGAACAGAGCACCATCATACACGACAAAGCCAGTGCCGTCAACACGATGTGGCAGTTTGTATGTAGTTGTTGGCCGGCCTGCAATGAAATCTTCCTTGGATGAGTACTCAGTCAGTGTGTCTGTGCGGTATGGTGTCCAGGGCATGTAGTAAATCTTGTCTGAGGCCTGCAGTGGGTCCTTGCACCAAGCGCCAGATTGGTGGTCAGACTCAAATAGATGTTCACTTTGGTATACTCCTCGCAGTATTCCAGGGCACAGAAACACTAAAGAATGAATAACACAAATTTTACTTTAGGGGCTTTTTATGGACACATAAAAATGTAAAACAGCAACTACCCTGACTTTTTCCCTAACAAGTACATTAATTTTACATTGCTTTTCAACTCAGCTGAGATTGTGTTGTGATGAGAAAGTATGATTGCAGAACAGAGCAACAGTTAGTGCCAACATATTGGAGCTAAGACAAAATGGGAACACTTGCCCACCCCCTCTTTTCTGAGTCCCACTTTCCTTCCCATCCCATATCCTCATTAGTTGCAAGTCTTTCTTTCCGCCTCTCTTTCTGTCAAGTTTTTCCCCTGCTGCTTCTGCAATTGTTACAATTAATTTTCCTCTCAGTGTTTGGTATTCTCATCGTGAAATACCGAGGTCATAATTTATGAGCATTGTGGGAGATATGGTCAGGGACTTTGGCAATTTAACTGCATTGCTCCCCCTTTACTACACAGTGTATCGTATTTTTAAAAAAGACACAAAAATGTTAGAAATTCCTTGTTGGTTTCCACTTCTTTATAATAAGATTTCCAATCATTCAGTCTCTAAGAGTTTGGGAACATTAATTGAACTTGGGAACTTGATTGGGTACTTAAAGCACTTGTGTCATTTTCATATCACACCAGAAGAAACATGAAATAATAAATGTCAAAGCAATCATATACTGATTGGCTGAATATAAACGTGTGTATGACCCTTGGAGTGCTTTAAAAGGTGCCATTCCAACCAGCACCCATTGAAGAATGTGAAGTATATTTTAATGAGAACCTCATCTCATCTAATCTCATTTTCTGAACCATTTTATCCCCATTAGGGTCTCAGGATCTGCTGGAGCCTATCCCAGCCCATACCAAGGCGCAATTTAGAGTGTCCAATCAGCCTACCAGGCATGTTTTTGGAATGTGGGAGGAAACCGGTGTGCCCGGAGAAAACCCCCACAAGCACGGGGAGAACATTTAAACTCCACACTGGTGGATGTGACCTGGATTTGAACCCAGGACCCCAGAGCTGTGAGGCCGACGTGCTAACAACAAGCTAACTACTCGCTCCATCGGGGCGTTAATGAGAACCAATGTCTCTAAATGGCCTTAACAGGTTGAAATCAAGCTGTCTTATTATAACCACAATGACAATGAGATGAATGGATGTTGAGCTTAGGGCATACGATTTGATTGAGGAACAAGCAATATGTATGGTGGGGTTACCTTTTTGTTCGACCTCTGCCGGAGTCATTGACGAAAGTTCAAGGAATAGGAAAAGACAGGAGGAAAAAAGAGGAAGGGAGAGAGGACAAAGATTGATTAACGATGCAATAATAAGCAAATCATGATAATAAAATCTCTGATCTTCATAATTGTGTTCATATTTCATCTTAACCTTGTGAAAGTGCAAGGATTCTCTCTATAAGAAATGATTAATGCAATTATACATGAAGAAGGCAGTTGTGCTATAACCTGAAAGTTAACTGAAAGCTGTTTCAAATGTTAATCTTACACATTTAAGAGATGTTTAATAACTCAGCAGCACACATCCTTAGAGAAGAACTTGCCTACGTAAAAATACCTCCATGAGCGTGGTGGTCTAATCTATTATCTATCCCCATCTATGTTCATATAGTAATGATTTTAAAGCAAATTGCAGATCTTTTTGTCCTAGGTAGAGAAATAGAATTTTCAATTTATATAAGAACTTATATTTGTTTAAAGGGAATTAGCTTGAGGACAGGCGCCTTATTAAATAACAGCATCAATTAGAGCGCGCATTTTGAATATATTTGCTGCCTAGAACAGGTTTTATTTCTAGTAGTACAGAATAACCAATCCATGATTATGAAATAGCCTGAGGAAATAAGCTTTTAATGTATCTAATATCAACAGAGGAAAAGAAACCTCTAACCTGATGTGATTATTGGTATTCCATTTCCGTGCACCAACTGATATTGAAGGATTAAAAAGGCTGTGTGCTTCTCGGCGGGTGAGCTAATGCTTTCTGTTCGTCACCTTCACACTGTGACTCTTGTGTATGATTGTGCAGATGTGTGGGACCATGCTGATTGTGCTGCTTTGCTCCAATTCCAACACCCAATTCCCTCTCTATTATATTCAAAGCGCTCTCCTCAGAGCTCGCTTTGGCTGAGGGTTATTCACGTCGCCCCCTCAGTGAAATGTGCACACTTGCTCAGAGCCTTTAAAACATATGAAACCCATTCCACTTTGGTCCTTAGGGTGTATGAGTAGCTTGTGAACATAGCAGAAACCTAATCCTGCAAGCAGTTCCCCTTCTGTCTTTCAAGACCGTTAGCTACCTACTGAATGAAATTGACACCCCCACCATCTTGACCCCCCCAAGGAGCAGCATAGCAAAGGTGGCACAGATAATGCTTTCAAAGATAAAAACATTGGGAAGGACTTTGGTTACATTTTTGGGCATATGGGCAGTGCAGTTCTATATATACCCAAACATAATTCCATAATTCAAATCAAAATGTATCAGCACAAAACAAAACAATATAGAAATCTAACAACATGACCATTTAATAGTTAACTGATGAAAAATGCCATGCAACTGTGAGTTTAGGCACAACTCCTGATAAGGAATCTCTGTTATGAGATTGTGTTTAATTTAAAACAAGTGTAGGAGTTCTGTGGGTGTGTCAGGGGGGGAGAGAGACAGTGTGAAAGTAAGATTGTGGTGATAATTTTAGCATCGCATTGCACAAAACATAGGGAGGCGGTAAACATCTCAGATGAATCACTTCCCATTTCAGTTGTATATTTTCAGACTAAAGCATACTGGCTATGTATATTACGATTGTGAGGGCTTTTCAAGGTTAAAAATTATACTACACTACATTTTGCATAAAATTGTGTTTGTCAGTGCATTTGATTGTTGATCAATTGGCCTAATACCTGCAATACATTGTAATAATTCATATTCTCGAGAATGTTCTTGCTTAAAATAACTGCTTGCTTTATTTATCCTTTCCCATTCCTCTTTTCTCTTTGCAAACACACACCCACACATAGTGTTATGTTCACCTTACTTTTCAGAGATAAAATGATAATTAGCATTTTTATTGAAAATTTATGGTTTATTAAGGATGTGTCGGACTAGGCAGAATTGTAGTGCATGTGTCTATATGTGCATGTAATTTGTGTGTCACCGCGGGGCACACGTGTGCATGCATTTGCGTGTTGTGTGTGTGTCCTACTGAAGAATGGTGATAGAAGCCTTACTGCGATTATCTCTAATCTCTAATCAGCCTGCTGTAGCCCAAGGTCAATTACGGGCCCTTTTTTTTGTCTTACTTCATTATTATCTTATTTCGTTTCTCGGCCTGTCATCCTCACCTGACATTCTGCCATTTTATTCCCTGATTTTAAACTAGTTCCTCCATTCTAGGGCCTGTCCACCCCTCTACACATCTTTTATCAGTTAATTCCCTATTTCTGCTCTTTGTCTGCTGGCCTCGTCTAACCTATTTCTCTCTATCGCTGTTCCGGCTGTCAGTCTGCCTCTTTCGCTCTCCTCCTGTTCCTTTCATTCCTTTTCCATCTTGTCTTGCCTTCTCAAGAAAATACACGTGCATGCACGTGCAGACATGCGCTCCACTAAATAGGCCTTCTCATGTCGTCATGATGGAGTTCTTCCAAGGGTCTAATTTGACACAATTCTTTAATTGGACAGACAAAAAGGTGATTTTATCTTTTAATTAGCTTTCCTTCCGCAACGATCACTATTGTCTGAAATAGAAAGTGAGGGTATTGCATAACATATCACTGGATTTTATTTTTTGATGAATAAACTAAATACGGTTGTAGGCTAATTGCTTCATAACTTCAATTGTACAGACAATGTATGATGATGTGAAAATGGATAGGCACGATAGCTTGTGCTTATTATAAAAAAATGATATTATTAAATGGATGCTTCAAGTAGGATAGCTGAGATTAAGCATATCCATGCATGGGTGTTGCAAAGGAGCAGTATTTTCTCCAAATGTAGGCTGATCTAAAGACCTTTTAGAGGGCCAGTACTGCCTCCAGCCAGTATTGTATATAGATGTTGGCAGCCAAAGCTTTCTGACTAGATTGACATGCAAATGTCAAACATTCATACCACAGAGAGCTGGGGAATTACAGAGCCCACTAAGAGAGAGGGAGAGAGAGACGGACAGAGAGCAAATACTTGATTTTAGCTCTGGAGTAAGGCCAAAATCCAGCAGAGCAGCTGAGACCAATGAGCTGCTGTTGAAGTACTTTAAGCCAAAAAGAGAGGTTGGGATGATTTCACAAATTTTCCTGAAAACTCAACCATGAATAATGTAATTACCTGTTTTACAACCCTCATTGAGATTTTCTCACAGTATCCACAGAGAAATGCGTACATGTACCGCTATGCCCAGGGAATGGTTGCGTGAAGTGGCATCTCATTGGAACAACGCTCATAATCAAGCTCTGATTATCACCAGATGGTTTCAGAGGTGAGCGCTAGAGGTCAAGTGTTCACACACTGCAAATGAAGCACTTTCACTACTTTTTAAACATGGGGCAGGTTACATACTCCCTTGCTACAACTTTGAGTATATGCAGTTAAGCCTGTGTCCACCGAGCAGTCAGTCATTTTAAATGTTTAGCAATAAAAAAGGATATGGGTGGCAATCATTTAGTGAATTTAATTAAACATTTATTTATGCATTCATTTACAACACTAATTATCCTGGTTAAGGGTGCAGGGATCTGGAGTCTATTGCAGCTGACTTCGGACAACCATTAACAACTCACAATCACACCGTCACCAAGCCAGAGTTGATCCCATGCTGCCCAAACCAAAGTCGGGGGAATTAACCACTACACCATCAGTTGGCTATTGTCAGTTAACTGGTTGTTAAGATAAAAATTGATTGGATAGAATTTAACGATATATTTTTTCCTTCATTCAACATCCACACGTGGCTAGAACATTGAAAGCAACTCTAAAATGATTACCTCTAGGAGACGAAAGCTACGTGTTTTAACCACCAAAAAAAGTGTTAAATTCATTTTTTTGTGTGTGAAATCTATCGTGCGGATTGACTGTGTCATTCTGGCGAGCCCTGAGGGTTTAAGTTGAAAGTCAGTCAAACTCAGCTTGTGATGTTGTCATTTATAGCGTCACAACCTTGCACTGCACTTTACTGGGAGCCATTTTTATTATATATTTTTGTCATACATTTCTATAGCTGCTTTCAGTGATATTGGAGAATTAATCCTGTACTATCTCCAAAAGAATTTCACAAAACAGCCCACTTTCATTGATCCGACTTGATCTCCAGCAACAATTTGGAGATATTTCACTGTTTAATGTCTCGCAAAATGTATCTCACCAACAAAGACCCTGACAAGATTGATTTGCTATGTCAAGCATGGTGGCTTGATCAAAAACGGCTGGATCTTCGGACAGAAATATCTTATTGGAATCTCCTGATACACATTATTGCACCTTTCAAAGAAAATTGATTTAATAAATATTTGATGCGGGGTCTCATTTGACAGTGAGTCTTGATAGTGGTTTTCTCAGCAAAAATAATGTTATTAGTATGTGCTTGGATTTTGACACTGAATGACATTTAAACCACTATACAACTCCCATTCACTCTAGTATATTCTTCATTGATGAACACAAAAACCGGGAACAAATTAAATACAGCCCGAAGATTAGTAATGTCTCTGCTAATGATACAGATTAATCAGTTATTGATTTTTAACAAGGCTTATCCTTGTCAGGGTCACGGTAACTGTAGCCTATACCAACTGAGTTTGGGCGAAAAGCAGAACACACACTAGAGTAGTGTATGTTATTGGTTAAAATGGCTTTATGGTGAGAGGTTAAGGCACCATCTTTTACTTTGGCATATGCTTGACAGCCAATGGCTTAAATATTTAAACATTGAAAACACAAAAAAAAAATTAAAAGAAAAAAAACTACTCATTACTTTGCATAAAACTAACCTGAGCAGATGGATGAAGGAACAAGTTAAAGAGCAAAATAAAACCAAGAACACAGTCATATTCAAAGCTTTGGATTAGAGGTGAGAACGCCAATGCTTGGTAGGTATTAACAAGGTATCAGGTTGTGCTTCCATCTGCTCCAGAGAGGGCTCTGATAGTCCTATTATTTAATCTGCTGGCCATTCCAGACGCCATGCAAGAGCCGTTTAGCTAGATATAATTGAATGCTTCAGAGTGGCCAATTGCATTGACCACTGGACAAGCTTGGATGTCAAGGCTTAATCAGAAAAAGACTCCGAAGAAGTATCTGATATCGGCAGCACTTTGGGAAATGTTCAAAGGACACAGATGCATTGGTGGATCATTAACGGGGACATAATGCGTTACAACCGCAACCGAATACTACCAAGTTCTATCCCAAAAATGTGAGGTCCCCAAACATCTGCCGTGATGAAATGTTTACAATATACTTTATACAGAAAAAAATAACACGTGATTTATATGTACTATGTTCAAAGCAAGTGAGGGTAATTTTAGTGAACTATTTCTTTAATTTTGTTGCAAAAGTTGCAGTTTAGGACTCTGTGTCTAGTTGGATTATTTTTATTGATTTTATTAGTAACATTATAACAAGCACGTTGGAGGGGAACACAATATACTCCTTAAACCGAATTTTAACCCCTGAATTATGTTAAAAGTCCACTTTTTTTAGTTGTGTTTATGTGCAGCAACATTTTGTTCTTACACAGAACATCTATCTCCCATCCTTATGGGCTCTGTTGTCCTTTTTTTTTTTTTTTTACATATGGCAAAAATCAAACACATCTGGGTTTTGTGAGCTACTTTTAAAATCTCTTATGCTACAGAGTAAAGTAAAGATTGAATCCCTCCACAAATGGTCCATAAAACTAAAACAGAAGTTGTGGTTAAAGCTGGGCCGTTGGACAAACCCTCAAAGCTCAAATGTGACGGGAAACATCAAGGACAAATAGATGTCTTCAAACCACAAGGCTGTACTTTGAACTCCCAAACATTTGCTAAACCCAAAGCTGGAACCCAGATTTGTAAGTGTTGAAAAAAGAAGAATGTTTCACACACATCTCAGGAAGGTTACCGTATAGTTGATATAATCTCCCAAACTCTGTTATCACTTGGTCAAAGTCAAAGATAATGTGGCCGTCTGTCATCATTTGACTATTCATACTTCCTTCGCTTCAACTTTTCCCATCCAGAAACAGACCATCATTATTTCCTTTCAGCACATCACAAATAATTGTTTTGGGTTTTGGGCGTTACTATTTATGCCATACATTTCACTGATACTTGAATTTTGGCCTACTGCATATTTACCATAGAGTAGAAAAATTTAGATATTCATTCAGTCTTTAGTTCATTTTCTGAACCGCTTTATTTTCACTAGGGTTGTGTGTGGGGGGAGGGGGGGGGCAGACAACTTTTCACTCCCACCCGCAACAATTGGAAGTGATAATCTGCATTTTACATAAGGAAAGAACAGAAAAATCATACTTACTGTAAGGAACACATTCGTATTGGACTTCCAAGTACTTGTATGTTCCAGGACATGGATCCGGGAAAACATCTGGACCGGCTACCACAGCACACTGGGTACGGTTGTTGCATCTACACAAAGAAGCCAACACATACTGTTCATGTAAACAACCATATAATTTAACATAGTGTGAGTGCAATATATTGCACCAACTCAAATAATATTATAGTTGTGCATTCTGCAGACATACGCCATGCATCAAACGGCCATTTAGAGTTACAAGAGGGCACAAAAATTGGCCTTGCTGGTCATAAGTGATTCTAAGACTAATCATCCTGTTGGTCTACAGTGGCTCTGAAGGACACTTCTGTTGCTGTGTGTTTGAGTGTGTACACATAGGGCACAACCGTTGGCCTTTATAGTGTAGATTTTTTTTTTCCCTCAGAAGGACATTTTGAATTATCAACATGAGAAAAAAGCAAGGGTGAACATGTTTCCCATTTTTAGATTCCTAGTCTGAATGGGCAAACTAGAATGATAATTTATGGCATTAAGAGTGTTTTGACACACAGTCCAGATAATGAATTCTGATTATCAAGGAGGCTCTCTCCTCTGACATGAGAAAAGTAATTATGGCTCTCAATTGTTAACACAGGTTCCAACAGGCAGGGCACACTTTATATATTTATACAGTATTTTCTGTCTCCAGAGAAATGTTTTGCAAGCTTGTATTTGTGTCACTACATTCATATAACACTGTGAGGGTGCAAATATGACCTTTCAATACCAAATGTTTGCATTAAAATGTTTGACAGAACTAGTCGTTACAAAAAAAAAAAAGATTAGTAGACAGTTTGTATTTTTATCGTCGGTATATATAGATATCAATGAGGAATTCTGGTCTCACAACTAATTAGTGAAACAATTTTAAAGAAAAATGTGCACAACTTAGGACACAAAGAAGCCAAAGCCCTATTTTAAGGCGGAAAAAGATGTATTTTTCCTCTGGTGAATATTTTCTTTCAATTAGTACAACTGTTCCATTGCTCAGTCTTTCCCTGGGTGCACCTGTCAAATAGGCGACATTTACATTAAAAACATTCCGATTCCTGCTATTGAGATACTTTTAATGAGCATGTCAAACCTGCCTCAAGTCTCCTCTACTATGGTACCATTGTATAATTTGCATATAATGAAATATGCATGCAAACTAATTTAATTTTGACTTCAATATTCACAAAGAACACACAGAACTATTGTCCAGGTATCACAATTCAGAAATCATTCAGAATCTTGTTTGTGCCTATTCGTGACCTCTGCATCTCTGCTGGCATTGTAGCACTCTAACAGGTCAAAAACTCTATTTATTGCAATGTCTGTCATATTCTAATAACAATACCCGCCAGTCCTCACCCACCCTTCTTTTGTCTCGCATCTTTGCTCTTTAATTTCTTGCCCCGGTGCCTTCATCATCGTTCACCTGTCACTAGTGCAAGTTGTGTGTGGAAGTGTGGATGGGTATCATGGGTAACTGAGGATGGATAACATTGGCAGTTAACTAAGAATACTTACTGCTGGGACTCAAATGATTGGCGCACACAAGTGGGTAAAAAGTCTTATTTAATGATCTGCTGGTGGAACAAATGCTCCTGTAGTTACGGTGGGAGTGATTACCCCAAAGTATGTTAACGCAAAATGATACACAGTATGCTGTCATATCATAGAGAAAAAGACATACATATATCTCGCAGTATCCATTCCAACAAGTATTTGTAAATAATTCAATGATATTGAGCAACAGAATAATGTGCCTAAAACCTTTTTATTTGTTATTTGTTTATTTTTTATACATTAATGTGAATTATACCAACATGTAGACTTACAGTACTTGTCAGTACTTGTGTAGTTTAAAGACAAAGTGCTGATATACATATGTATGAAGCACTTTAGATGGATAAAATGTATGGCCTTGAACATTTAAGATGTTCTTGGGTTTTATTCATTATCTTTAAACTTGCTGAACTCAACATGCAAAAACAACCAATCTGCATTTAACGAGCAGAAAGCATACATGATGTAAATAACTTTGAAATGGACAATGCGAGAGAACATTCAGTCTATATTTGAGCATGTTTATTTGTACTTTTTGACAGCTCAGGTCCTCGAACTTTTCTGGCTGAGTCATAAAAACCCTGAAGGTTTCTGACTGGTATTTTAATTAGAGGGTATCGAGCAAAGATTTGACATAATCTTTCTTGCTTGCTTCATCACTCTCTCCGTTATCATTCCTTCCGTCTCTATTTTTGTACCGCATCTCGTCCTTCATCTCTCTTTTCTCCACATGCTGTCTAAGCCAAGATCATAAACCAATTTCTCTCACTGCTATTGCCCTTTATCCTTCCTGCCAGAAAATTATTCTTCTCCCCTCCCTCATCTTTGTCTTTTATTCCATCTGTCTGTTTATCAGTCTGAGACCCACACTGCAGCAGCTTCTGTACTGAAGGCAGATATGTATTCTATTCCCAGTTTATTTCTGCCCCTCTCTGTGTCCTCCTTAATATATTTTGCGTTCCAAAACTCCCCGGGAGCATCATCTACACAGCCCCTTCACCCCCTACTAGCGGTTCTTTCCCTCCATCTTTAGTCAAGCTTATGCTGACGTCACAGTTCAGTCTGAGCCAGTTGCCTGAGTCATATCCAAAATCACCCCCTTATGTCCCCAGCACTTCCTTCTTTCCCTCCTTATCTCTTCATGTGTTCATCCAGCAAATATTCATGAGTAGCGCTTTGCCCTTGTGATGAATCTAGTGTGCACACATGTATCCCGCCTTTCTGCAACATTCTTTCAACAGTGGAAATGGCTCCATTTGTTTCTCCCAAGCTTTGCCTGGTGTTGGCAGAAAGCTCCCTCTTTTTCTAATTAGCATGACCACATCAAAACAAGGCAGTGGCCTGGATACAAGCTTGCCTGCTGGCTTTCTTCCCTGCAACACACAAACAAACTAGCAACAAAGCTGAGCTGTAGCAGACAGACGAAGACAGAGGCGCGCTTCGGCAATGGGTGCTGCTGTTATTATCATCTGTGATGTTTTTCACTTTGTTTGGCAGGTCTCCCTTCAATCCGCCTCTGCCTCGCTTCCTTACATGTAGATAACTAATGATTTGATGAGGCTGACGGAGCTGCTGATGATGCGTGCCTTTGTGTGAGTGAAATTGTACCCATGTTTGGTGCAAGTATGTGTTTGTGTTGAGCAGATTCAAAATGTAATAAATATTTGTGTGTGCATGAATGGTGCACATGCTTCAGTGGAGATGTGATAAAAAAAAAACGGTATAATAATACCATTGAGAGGTAGATTCTATTGCTTATGAGTTTAAGGTGGTGTCTGCATCTGATAGCAAAATTTAATCCAAGCTGTATGGACATTCTAAACAAAATATAATTGACTATTCATTATTGTTGCTTTTTGTTTTCCTTCTGCAATGTATCCCCTACAATATTCTGACACTACCAGCAATTGGGAAAGATGCACCGCATTGAACAAATCAGCAGGAACAAATCCTAATCACAAGCAACAATAATGGAAAAAGTATTAACCATTTCAAGAACACAGCTGTTAAATAGGACTTCAGACGCTTAAGGAAGACATTCTCATCCCTTTTCAAATATTGTATCTTTAAAATTTGTCAAATTCCCATCCCTACTTAGAACTCTGACTGATTAGCTACATAAGTACACCGGAAAAGTTGCATGGGCTTTTGCAAATGGTGGTGCAAAAATAGTAGTAAGTTGAGTCAGGGCTTATGGGTTTTTCTTTCATCCATTTTCAACATTGCTTATCCTTGTTAGAAGCGCTGAATTCTTTAGCCTCTCCAAGATGACTTTGGGCAAAAGGAGGAGTACACCCTAAATGAGTTGTCAGTCAGCTGTATGGCACGCACAAACACAGACAACCATTTGTACCCACAATCACACCGCCACTCGGGGGGGAAGTGATCCCATGCTGCCTGAACCCAAGTCAGGTCAAAGTAACACAGCACTATCAGCAACCTTATGTGTTTTTGAACTCACAAATACTAATTATAGGAGGGAAAAAAACAATAACACAGAGATTTGTCCATTCACTGGTGTTTGGAACATAGACACTCAATAGTTCATGTTATAATGAGCTGGGCAAAGGCAGTGTGAAGTATTGGATTCCCGAGACTGAGGAGGCAGACGTGTAACAAAAGTCAACACCCATTATTCGTCTCCCTCCACTGGTGGAATTACCAAAAGCTTTATGGGCTGCTGTTTTATACACTTTGTATTTCTGCTCTTTGTGTTGTTACTCCCGTTTATATGGTATCATTAAAACAGTAATATGTAGCGACTATACCTTAAAATGAGGTTTAGAACTAGAAAAAGAGTTTGACTTAAGCAAGGGGAATGATAGTGAGTCTTTTGCAGAAAATGAATGTACAAATGTACAAATGCAAAAAGGAAATGTTTTATTGCTGAAATATTCTGAAGAAGCTGTGCATTCATTGCTTGTAATTATTTTTTTCATGCTTGTTTTCTAGGTCATTTTTTTCGAATTTAATTTGGGGAATAATTGAGTAAAAGTAATTCAAATGTAATATGTTGTGTGTTATGACTGTGGCAATATTCATGTAACAATCTTGTTGAAATTGTTTAATATTTGAAGTCCTGCTCCCCTTTGGGAATTGGTTAAAATAATTTTGCCAGATATTCATGCATATGTACCTCATTAGGTCAAATGCTACTGGTTTACTTTTCTATTTTGTCTGTGGTAAGACAAGAATGTTAGATGGATAGATAATCGATCACCACAAAATGGATATAAATGCACTATCGACTTTATTCTTTTGGGAAGCCTTAAACCATCTCTCAAGGTTAAAGTCAAACACATACTGTGACACACTGAAAACAAATGAACTAACAGTCCTCAGACAGGGAGACATTAACGTGTGAAGACAGAGGAGTTGGAAAAAACATAAACTAGAGTGCAGTTGCTGAAAAATAACAAAATAGAAGGGTGCAATGTGATTATCCTCGGGCCCTTTGGGATAAGAGGAAAGTCATTTGACAGGAGACGGGATATTTACTGGATGTTGCTGCGGAATAAAAATGTGGTTAGGCTGACCATACCCTCGTTCCCATACCCATAGCGTGACCTCCTCCTCTATTTCCCATGTTTCTGCTTTATTACCTCCCTGATGTGGTGTTGTGTTGTTTGTAAATGGACAAATGGAGTGCATGTCGAACAGCACCAAATAGGAAACCGGATTGCAGAGGTAGCACTGCAGGTATTGTGATTGGCAGTGGTATGAAAAAGAGAGACCGCATGTGCGTGTGCGCGCTCATGTATGTGTTGCAGAGGCAAGAGTAAAGCGTCGCATCCTCCACCGGTGCCACCAAGCTGTACTTATATAGAAATGACAGATCTCTCACATTCAGAAACGCCAACACACTCCTGCGCGGTCCCAGAATACATTTCTGTCAGCTTTGGAACAGCCTGTCAGACAAGCTACAGGTAAAATAATGTTGTTTTTTCCCAATGGGAAACAGCTTTGAAATGTGTTACATTATTAATGTTTGGCTAGAGGATCTCATTCTTGCCCAATTCGCCTTTCTTCTTTCCAAGCATTTAATTTTGTCATACAACATACAAACTGCATGGAGTGAGCGAAGACATTAAAATATGCCTGTACAAAATCTGTGACATGAAATGGTGGGAAAAACAAGTATAGGCAAAGTTACTATGGTGTCAGCATCTAATTCAATTTGTGGAGATATGGAGTGATGTACTCTAATTGAGGTAATTTGTCAGCAATTGCTAACAGATTGTTTTTCCAATGCCATATCTAATATAGGGTTGCAAAATACTTAACGGGTGGGCATATAGCCAAGTATAGTTTTTAGAGCCCTGCTATAGCCCTCCCATTCGTAACTGGTAACCATGGCAACCTCCTCCTTGTCTGATCCCAGGACATACATAGTTTTCCTTCTCATTCCACTGCCTCTACTGACATCCCTGCAATTCTCTCTACATCAGCGTGTCTGGGTGCCTTCCACCCAGAAAAAAAGACTTTTTTTCACCACTGTTTAATCCAATACCACCTGCCTGCTCAAACCCTAAATCCTCTTCAAAGCTCAAATGCAGCGAACATGTCAGACGGCGATGATGCCCGCTGCAAAGCAACTAGAACACCAAATGCAAGTCAGTCTGTCTTTAGGGATTTTTGTCAACCTGATGCATGAATGTGCATTTGCAATTGTGTGTCTCGACCTGATTTTGCAGGTCATGTTAGCGTCAAAGCCGTTCAGCTTCCTCTGTATCTCTGACTAAGCCTGAATGTGTCAGACTGTCCAAAGATACTACTCACGGTCCAAACAGATACCTTTAAAAAAAAAGGAAATACGTACATATATATATAGTATATCTTGTGGATTTTTTTGGTCAGTCTCCTGGTTTTGGAATTTTTTATACTTGTTGTTTCGTTCAGATATTGTGGGTACAGAAGATGAACGAATGAAAATCAAATAAAGTGCCAGAACATGGTAACTGGCCGTAACTTTGTAATAAAAAATAGAATTAAAACATAACTTGAGATAGATAAGAGTATTGATTGAAGTTTTCCTTGTATTGACCCAGCAGTGGTTTCCACATGTTGAATATCAATTGATTGTGCTTTTATGATCTAACATAAGTGTTATTTTTGTCGAACTTTACTTGTGCACTGAGGGACTGCTTGAGGTAAAATAGTAAAGAGACAGATACAGAGAGGTAGGAGGAAGAAAGAGAAGGGGGGGCAGCAAGGTGACAGAAGGTGGGAAGGCGACGTGGGCCTGTCGAGTCAAAATCTGTTTGAAGTCCACAAGCAATTTTCAAACCCAAGAGCTGTGAGGGAGGTAACCAAATAGAGTGCGTAGGGTGTGTATCTTCACTTTGGCCATCGTGTCCACACTTTGCACCTCAAGTGGCTCATCTTGAGGGAGCCATAGCATGCTGAAAGGTGGCCATGTCGTGCTCAAGTATTGCTAAGGGCCAAGTGGCACATTGTAAAGCATATCCTGAGAAGCCACCAGGCTACTTTTATGTCAACAATATCACTTGAAGACATTGCAGCATTTCTGCTTGCAGCACTCGTCTGTAGTGAACCACTGAACTGAAGGAACAGTCACACACTTCCATACATCTCTCCCCGAAGTTACTTTAATGTGAACCCAACCAAACAATTTCATTCCTTTAAACCCACACCAATCCTTAGAAATTACAAACAAAGAAATTGAAGTTGAGAGAGGAAAAAGACCATAAAAAAATATATTTTCACAATGCATGACTGCATGCTTATTGTAGTATGTGTGGTTGTTGTATGTGTAGTTAGTCAATTGGCATTCTCGCCATGTTTAGTCATAACACCCATGATGTGCTGTGTGCCCACTCCCCATCCTTTATCAGTCACTGGAGAACAATGGCAGCAGTGAGGCTTGGTAGTCTGAAACGGCGGGAGGATATGTAGTCATATTTTAAATATAATCAAAATACCTTGAACGTGTTATGCCCATGGACGACAAACGAGGACTAATAAGCGCTAAGAACATTTCTATTCAAAATTAAGTTGTACGAGATCATTTTAAATATCATAAATAAACAATTTCTTTCAGAAAATAGTCTATTATAAATTTAACATGTACTTTCCTCGTGTTTTCAGGCTAATATCTGAGCTCGTGTGCGCGTTGGTGATTTTTTTATTTTATTTAAATTTCCCAGGACATGTTTTAACCCGTATTTGGATAATCAAAATATGTGCACTTGTCTGTTAATATTCATTTGAAAATGTGAAAACCCTTTAATCTCTTGGGACTAAAACCTGTGAATTTTTATAAGACAAAGACTGACACATTTGAAGTGACTAAAATATGACTGAAACTAATGCGTATTTTGGTCCAAAAGACTAAGCCGGAAATTGAAAGGGCCTCCAAAAACAACACTGCTACCACACTTAAAACAGATAAGCGTAACTTTCATGGCCGCTGCTTTGTTTCAACCTTCAACCTACCATTTCCCAAAGGGTAGATTATCTGGGAAATGCTGTGATATCAAGCCCTCTCAGGGTTGCCACCAAAGTCTTGTGAGACCCTCTGGAGATATGAGGCTTTGATATCAACACCAATTATGTAGTAACCCCCCCCCCCCCCCCCCTTTGTAGACACACACACACACACACACCTCAATGTACACGCAGACAACACATGCAGATAAAATACACACACCGGCCATTTGGCCTTGGTGAGTTGGAAGAGAAAACAAAGCAAGGATGTGATAGAGAGGATGCATTGGGCTGGCAAAACATGCCCTGATTATATCATACAGTTGAGTTTCAACGTCAATAGAGATGTACAATGATATTGCAATGAACTATATAAACTACCGGATAATCATAATTACGTCATTATATTCAAATACACATACAAAACAGGAATTGATATATTCTAGTATATGTGCTTAACCTTTGTAGGTCTAACAAGATTTAGATTAGCCACTGACTTTGCTAATTGGAGCTTTAGGTCTGGCATTGCCCCTGGGCAGTGAAAGTTGTATGGGGTATATGCATGGGTCTATTCTACATAAATTATGTATAGTAAGCGCAGGCAGAAAAGTAGCCTTAGAAGGAGCATCTGCCCAATCAAGTCGTAAGAAGAAGGCAGGCTAAGCAATTGCAATCAGTCCACAGATATGTGAAAAATACAGTTGGTTTGATGGAGATATAGTATGTGTTTGGGGTTTTGTTCATTTATTTTCATTTTTTAGTAAAAGAAGCACAAGTAAATATAATGGGACTGATGTGAGAAAATGAAGTTACTCATGGTGACATCATGAATTAGTTCTGTCTGGACATCCTCATTTCACAGAGCATTGCTTTTTGTTTCACTATAATGTTCCAGTTACTTCTCATCTAGATTTGCAATGCAGTTCGTAATGCACAATTATGATTTTGTGTCTTTATTTTATTTTGTCATTTTTTACTAATTCATTTACCTTCAAGTGAGGCACATCTAGGATAATATCCTTTCACTTGCATTTACTCTAAATTTCACACCATAATAGGAGCACATGTGCCAGAAACGCACCAGGATTCAAATAATTTATCCTATAAATATGCAAAGACGTAGGTCATTTTAGTCTTAACAAGATGAGACCTGCCCAAAAATATTTTACGAAATAAATGGTGACCTCCTCATCATGTGTGTTAATTTAACTGAATTCAATAGAAAAACTGTTAACCTAAAATAAGGTAATTATTCCAAAGAAAATGGGATATTTAGATGAGGTTGTGTATAGGAGTATGATTTGCTTTGGCTTCTACAGTATTTGAGATTTTTCCTTTTATCTGTCATCATAACGGTGGGATAGGAGTGTTGCCGTGTTATGACATTTGAATGTTGTATTTGCTTGCTGTCATCATCGGAACAGTTTGTTAGTATTTGGGAAGTGCAGAGTATGACACTGATACTTTAAGAGGATGCATATGAAATAAGAAGTTGACAACATGCTCACTTTTCCCCCTCATATCAAATGGCAGACACACATCTGTGTTTATGCGTATCCTGTTTTAGAAAAAAATATTTAAGTAAGCATTTATTTCAACTGGCAGCGACATGAGGAAAACTGTCATGCAAATTAATATTAATCAAATATGATGAAGAGCTATTTTGTTTTTGATTTTCTACATTTTTCTCCTCTTTGTTCTCAAAATTTTATTTCAGTAGTGTTATGAAATATATTAGTGATTATTTTTTAATTGTAATTAAAGTACATGCAGTCCATGGTCAAATTAGATTAAATCTTTAAAAAATGATTTTTTTTACCCATTTCCAAATCTTTCATTAACAAATGAAAGTGAAAGGACCTCAAGTTGGCCTTCGCATCCTTTGATTTTTTTGAAAGAGGCCCTCACAGAAAGAATTGTGGACAACCCTCAGTATAATAAAATCCCTTAACAATACAACAAAAGTGTCACCTTCATAGATTATGCTCCCTAGCAAATATTTATCCATAAAAAAATGAATACTTTTTTCACTGAAATGAAAACAGACAATCAGCATTTTGATTTACAGAATGTGTATAGACCTTTCCTGAGTAAGAAAAATACTGTAATAAGACATAACAGGGGATTATTTTAGCATGTGGGCGGTGTTGCTGTGTTAAATTGTTTACAAATAAAAGTCCACGACACATTGACCGTATTCAGGAATAATTTCAAACCCCCACTGACCTGAGCGACATGATCTTGTAAGCATCAGGCAAATAGCATCGAGTGTTCTCCATCTGCGCCGGGTCCGAGTCACATATTTTGTCGTCTGTGCGGCCATAGTTGGCACTCTCGATCATGATGACATCCGTCCCCGGGCAGCGGAGTTCGATAGGATAGGATTCACAGGACAGCTCCCGTCGCACAACTGCCATCGGGATGGGCGCACGGCTAGAGGCTGTAACATACATCAGAACTCATTTTAATTGCTACACGAGTAGGTTGAAAGAAGATGACGGATTATAAGATTAAAAATAGGGGACGATGTAAAATATGGGTACAAATGTTAGGATACATTCTCATATTTTCATTGAAAAAAAGACACAACATACAAGAACGAAATACTTTGTCATCATCTGTGGACTTTGAGGGCAATTTCATGGATTTACAGAAGCTTATTCAAAAATGCTGATGCATAATTATGCTATCTGGATTTGGATTCAATACAAAAGTCCATTTTCTCAGTGCTTAAAGAGGAAACGTGTCATCAATCCCAAAGAGAGAAATAATGACTGATCTGCCCCAGATCTTATTTGGCTGCTGCTTTTCACTCTCTTGATTTTTAAATGAGTTGATCTAATAATGCCTTCTTGCCTGATGAAACATCTGCTCGACTATAAAAAAAAAATAGAAAAAAAATTGAATTGCAGTGCATTAGTTTTACACTAATATGGTTTGTTTGCGATTTCTTTGACCTGGCTTTGTTTTTTGTTTATTTGTTTTTGCCAAAAGGGGAAGCAGGCAATTGTTTAAGTTTAGTAATAGAGTGAACAAAATGACATCAATGAACTATTATGTCGTTAAAATATTTGATACATCATGTCCATCCTTCTTTGAACCCATAAAATAAGCTATATTGTGCTGATACTGATCATGAGTGCCTGAATGTTCCAAAGGGGATTTTAGTTGTTGTGGAATAACTCGGGTGTTGTTATTCACTATCTGTTGAGTGCAAAATCCCTGTGAGCACCTGCTACCATCCCTTGATAGATGAGGCTGTTGCTGAGGTACTCTGTTTTATATACGTTACCCATGAGCCTGGACCAGCTGTTCTATCCATTTGAAATATGTACAGTATCACTGTGTGGTGACACATGCAGTGAACAACGAAGCCTATAGTTTTAACAAACTATATTTAAAAAAAAAAGGATAAACTATCTGTTTCAGTCAGTTTGTTAGCAAGTCACGCCATAGGTCATGTCAACAGAAACATTTTTAGCCAGAGATTCAACCCTTTTTTAAATAAATATATACAAATATATTCAAACAGAAAGGCTGCCATCACTTCAATAATTAATTTAGCTACATCACAAAATGGATGGTAGGATGAAGTTCCTGGCAAATATGTGGGAAGCAGTTTACTTTTGTTTCTTAGCATCTGTTTTGTAGTTATTGTTGACATCATTTCAAAGCCTTGCACAAAGCCATTAACGACCTTTATTATGAGAACTGAATAAAACTTTCGAAACCAAAGACAACATGTTTAAAAAGTGAGATTCAGCAGCAACTTTCTCACTTTCCCTTTCCTTGTAACCATAGCAACCTCGTCATCCCTTGCTCTGCCATTGGTTGGACAAGCATTGGGGTTACACAGATGCAGCGAAGAATCTGAATGAGCTCAATGACACGCTGCCCGAGCTGTAGTTAATGCCGCCCTTCATCACACACGCGCACCCAGCATGCATGCACACACACTTTTGCATACACAAAAATACACAAATGATGATTATATGCAGAGACATAAATTCACGGTCTGTGCTGCATCAATATAAGTGTAGTCCTCCAGGGCACTGCATTGATAATGGTGCAAGACGGCTTGGAGAT
This sequence comes from Stigmatopora nigra, assembly GCF_051989575.1. NCBI lineage: Eukaryota > Metazoa > Chordata > Actinopteri > Syngnathiformes > Syngnathidae > Stigmatopora > Stigmatopora nigra. The sequence continues at coordinate 5,677,258 of NC_135513.1, forward strand.
AAGACTGATATATAAATGACATTTACTGAAAAGGTCCTCTCTCATAAACACAGCCATGCAAACGTGCACGCGCACACATACATAAAGGCCCACAGGCTATCATTCAACTTTCTGAGTAACTTCTGAATAGATGTGTTTTGTAGTATTAGCAGAAGCTTTGTGTTTGTGTAAGAGCGGTATATTGGGCCAGTGGGTCATTACTGCCTTAATGTCTATTTCCTTGAATAGCTTTATCATGTCTTAGCGAGTCTGAATGTCCGTTTTGAAGACAGGGGTTAATTGAAGCGTGACAAGATCAATACATTGTATTGTAATCCTGATGTCTAGACTCGCTTTGGCTTGGATTTCTAACGAGGTTGCCTTGCAGGGTATCCATAGGGCATGAAGGCTGCATTATAACATAAACAGAAACACCTTCAACCCATAATTCAAGTAAGAGGTCTTGCAATTAATCTTAATGCAGTAAATGCTATTAGACACGCTGTCCTGTCTAATCTTGTTTTTATTAGCAGTGTCACCTATAAAACTACTGTGTTTTAGCACGCCTCTCTAAGACTCAGTTATATTGCATATTTGTGTCTGTTGGACAGATCAGTTCCTTGCTAAAATTTAGCCATGTGTCAAAGCACACATGCACCAAGGTGTGAGTGCATGTTAATATGTCTATGCTGGTGTAAGTGGTGACACAAACTTGGCAGCTACAGACGACGCAGCCAATCTTATTTGGACGCTCTCACCACCTCGAGGGACGGAAACAAAAGGATATCGATTTTTACATTTGGGCCAAGAACAAGAGAGTGGCAGATGAGGAGAAGAGATGGAAAGGAGAAGGCGAAGGTGAGGGAGAGGAGGAGATAGACTTATAAGGTGATTCCCCTGCTTGAACTGCCAATGTGTTTTGGCTGTTGTTAGTGTTTGAACAACAGATGCAAACACTACAAAAGATATTTTGAAGGATAAAGTGGGTGTTAGTGTCCGACCGCCGGGAGAGTCAAGCAATCACATTGATGTTCTCAGTGCCAAATCTACTTGGCTTGGAGTGATAGAGAGAGGGAGTATTAGGAACCAGTTCAACTTAAATGACCACATTTTATCTGAAATTTCATTGTTGTTTTAAATGTGACTGTGTCAAATTATAACCCCCCTGAGAGTTTCATGTCAAAGTGAAATTAGGTCGACTATGATTTTTGCAATGTGATTGCAATGGCTTATGCTAGTCGTACTACCATTAAAATTTGCAGATTCCAAATTGGTGGGAGATTATGCTAATGACATATCTTTATTTTAATTATTTTTAAAAAAATAAGACATATATACATTTACACAGCAGTTTCAACAATGGCCATGTAATGTCGAAATATTAACTTAAATTTGTCCTCCAATAAAATACACTCACCGACTAAACAGAACGACAGTTTACATTTTAACATGAAATATTCAGGTTACTTCCAGTTGTACAAATATGAATGATAATTTGAATGTTTGCAGAGCAAGCACAAAATCTGTTTGAATAAGAACTTTACGGGTATTTTCAATTCACACAGTCTTGCAAACCACATTCATCTGATATTAAATCATGTAAAATAAATAAATATCTTCTTCTACTATTTAATCTGCAAATAACCTTACCAATGTAAACCAGTTAAATTACTGAAATATTTAGTGTTAAATAATATGATGAGATCTTGGCAATTGTTTCAAACACTTTTCTTAAAATGTAACATAGGCCAGACAATGTGAATGGAAATAAATCTCACAACATGAAGAAAGGATGCTTTACTATATACCAGTCGAATAACATAGCGTAAATGAAAATCACATCTAATTTCTCTGCTCCTATTATACTCTTCTCAAAGACAAGGTGACTCACGTATATTTTATCCAAGGTTGGCTTTGATATGTTAAGTATTAAATTATTTTATTCTTTGTCATTGTACTTGGGAGGCAGTATGGTGGTATTCTCATTCAGTCTTTTGATGGAATTGCATTTTGCGGTTCTAGTTTCATTTTATTGTTGATAAGTGAAAAAAAACAGCAGTAATGTGAACTATATATCAACAGCGTGTGTGTTCCTCTGTCATGGACCAGACAATTTATGTGTGCTTCAATCTGTACAGCTATAAAAGTTATAAAAGAATATGTTGGAGCTGAGATTTGCCACATAGTAGAAAAAAACATCCCCACAATCCCTACATGTGCTTTTATAGAGGCAAGATTTTCTCTTCATAGCCCCCAAGTGACTGAAATGTTGCCTTGGTTGAAGCAAGAATAGTGCAGCAGCTTTACCTTACCTTGTCAAAAAACTAGTTAAGTCACATAAACCATCTGGCCTCTAAAAACATCCATACTGACATTTGGAGTTCACAGAAGTCACCCATTGAGCACGTTACAATTTATTTCAAATCAGTTCCATAGTTACCTTATTGATGTATTTTTCCATTCTCATGCTTCTTTAGCATAAAACAAACCTTAAAGTCTTTGGCTTTGGCCCCAAAATGCATAAAAAGCTCGTATTTGATTAATTTAATAAATCCTCAGAGTTTTCACCGGAGCAAATCTTAGGGTTAGGGTTAAGGGTTAGGGGTAAAATAATCCAAAACAGCATACCAGTGCAAGTAGACATACTGTAAATGAAATTAAAAAAAAAACACGCAGTAGTCCCTAATTTCCAAATAGTGAAATTGTACATACAGCCTAATAGAAATCCAATGTATGAATGTTAGTTTTTTTTATTGATTAGATTCAGGGTGTCAACTGCAGTAGGATGTGTTTCCCAATCACCCTAAAAAGAGTAGCAGTGAATGAAAATAATGGTGTAGTAGGGTGTATATGGGAGACCACCAGTTACTACAGTTAGCTTGAGATGCTTTTATGTAGTAAAATTGAAGAAGTCAGGCTCCAGTAGAATCTATAAGAACACTGCAGTGATCTGCATAGGTTACATCAAGAAGAATGTTCTCCATAATAAATGCATCTCTTGGCCCTGAACTAATGGCAATGCACGGCTCTATGAAGGAGCTGTTTTGCACAATTCTGTGTCCTCAAGCTAAATAGTCTTTGTTTTAACTAATCCCCCCCTTAAGTACCAACAGCATTATTTGCATACGTCAACTTATTCTTTACACATTGATGCAAATACCTTTGACTGAAACAGATATGGTGTGGTGTTAAATCTTAAAACGCTGTGATCTAACATAGCAATCTGATTTATTCTAAAGGATGGACCTGGATCTACCCTCCATTTCACAATTTCATGAATATACACATATTTACTGCCATTGTGCATGTTAACGTGACAACCCAGGCACTTGCGCATGTTTGTGAGCCCATCCATAGCATCTTTTCCTCACAATGGGGTGATTGACAGAAGCCATTACGAGAGGGCTGGAGCCTGAGCTCCCTCTAGCAGACTTCAAAGTGTTGCAATAACAAGGAAAAAAATTTAAGATAAACAACCGGGGAATCGGAGTAGGATGTTAGGAAAAATATATAATCAAGATTATTTCGATTGATAAAAAAATCTTGACTACTAACATGATAATGGTGACCTTCTGCAGTAAACCAATAAAACTAAAATGTTAAATGTATACTAATGATAGAAAAGTAAAAACCATGTGTTTTCTTACCGATTGCAATGGGAGTAAACAAGGTTGAGAGGAAGAGGAGGCATCTGGTCCACATGACGTTTGGTTGGCCCGAAAGAAGAGGAGGATGTAGTTCCTGCTTCTTAATACTCAATAGCACAAAAGCCTAAAAGAAGGGAAAAAAACAAAGTTGTTAAACTCCATTTGAGGTATTTTTCTTAGTAGTTGAATACACCATTTCGTAAAATAACAAAATACAGGCAAAAGAAAATATAGAATACAATCTTGTGGTGATTTTTTTTAATTTGCTAATTCTCTTCTCAGCTGCAGATTTTTTTTATTGGTAAATGGCTCTCAATAATGCATTAGTGCAAATAAATACAGAAAAAAGACCTTTTTTTCCTTTCTGCACTGAACTGAACAAATATACAAACACTAAAAAGACCCCGCCACTTATTGTATATCCACTTATCCTCACAGTTAGCTGCTTCATACTATTAATAATAGGCCACAATATGTTGGCTCTCATCATTATGCAGATAGCAGGTGTTTAAAAGCATGAACCCATTAAAAATTAATCAAAATGAATGACAAGTATGACACGGTTTAACAGTATACGAAACCTTGTTTGCAAATCTGGCAGTCTGAGGACTTGCAGTTCTAATATTCATAGAACAAACTGATCAATATTTTCACAGGTTAAATTATGCTTCTTTTTGAAAAATATTGTGGCTATACCTCTGATAGCACACATTTCAAATTGTGTTCTACGTCAGCTTTCATGCTTGTTTCCAACTGCAAATTCCAGAGTGTAATTACAGTCAACAATAGATAAAAGGATGGTGATTGAGAATTATTTTAAGACAGGTATGAATTGAAAAGCGTTATTTATTCTGCATTTTTCCTAAAGTGATTAAAATGACCTTGGATTTTTTTTTGCATCAAACCCAGTGAACCATCAATGCAACATTTTTCTTCAAATGTATTGATTTTTCATTCCAGTGGGCAATTTAAAGGTTATTTCCACTTAAAATATTACCATTTGTGTGAGCATTTTAACATAACAGCAGCTCTGATGGCTCACATCTCTGTGTGAAGTTGAGAGGAGCGCGGGTGGTTGGGACAGATGGAGTAAAGCTGTGAGTTGGAGCCATGAGAAATTTATCATGTGTAACAGAGACTATTGATCAGGGTGACCATACAGATTGGGGCCCAACAGCGACTATGAGACAGGGAGTATCTCCATCATGTCATGCTGTGTAGGCAAAAAGCCGCATTGCTTCTGCTGCAACTATTATGTGAATAACAGGTTTCTATTTCATATATTTAAACTGCCAGGCTGACACCTTGACCTTCTGTAAGCACAAGAGACATGATACGTAGGCATAATGCGTCCTCTGAGTATCCACAAAGGCAAAGGGCTTCGTGCTAGAGACAGTACAGAGACATGTGCACACTTGAGATTATGGTTCACTAAAAACACTAACTCTGGGCACATGTCCACAAGTAGTGTTGTCATGTGGCTTTTTTTTAAATGGGAGTACTTTATAAGACATTCAAATAAAATCCATAAAGTGTAACTTAATGAGGATCATAGTACAAAATTTGCACCTGAATCTGTATGAAAATGTGACCTGTTGCAGTTTACTGTATGTCCATGTAAATCATTGGTCAGACTTTACATATTCTCTAAAGACAACATAGGGTGTGGTAATAGTGTCAACTTTTGACATTTCGGGGAACAAACAAAAAAGCGATCTTCACTTTACAAGGTGTCAGTAGTGAATTGGGACAAATATATATTTCATATAAATGTATGAGTAATGGGTCTTAGGAAAATGAAAAAAATGCCTGACAATTAACATTTTTTTATGGACTTGTGCTTCAAATTGAATACAAATGTACAGTACATAGCAAGAAGACATTGGTATTCACTGAACGCCTGTGCTTAAAATAGAGTCTCTTAAATATTGATGCAAATCTATAAATGTCCATTCTACACCTTCTTAAAGGCTTGCCAGTTGCTAAAGGGGAGGAAAAGCACTATAGCAATTTTTTTTTGAATCCTTGAAACATGTCAGTAGAAAGAAGATGTAGCTTTAGAATCTGACATATAATTTCAAATAACCACTCTCATTCCATTAAATGAGGCTTTATGTTAAATCATCTTGCCCATGAGCTTAGCTGCTCTACCACGCATTCAAGGTGATGTATCCATTGTGAGCTCATTTCATATCTTCAGTACCTGACAAATCCCTAATGGCGACAACAATAGACAAGCACTGCGTTCTATACCTGTTTAAACAACTCAACAAGCTGCCCCATTTTGATTGATTGCCCTCTAACTGGCTTGAACATGAGCAATCTGACCAGCTGTCCCTCGGTTAGACACAGGCGGTATACACTGACATATGGCCGGACGCCACCAGTCACAGCATTCCACTGTTCCATAATTCAAAAGCTATTCTATCACCCCTTATGCCACCAGCTTCCCCATGAGTTAATTAACCCTATTATTTCCACCAAGCTCACACCTGACTTTGAGTGCAGGAACAGTTGCGTGACAGCCTCAAGCAAATTTGATTTGAAATAATTCAAGTTCATAATTCGCAAGAGTCACATTCTTACATATGCCGGGCTAATTATGCAACAGCTGCATTGTCAACATTAGATATTACATGGCTCGGGGCATTCTTAGGATTTTATCAATTGTCCATCTCATGGGTTGATCGGTTAACATGTGATGAGGTAAACATGATGTAATTATGCTAATCAGCAGAACATATGTGATGCATTTACACCATCGGTTTGTCATGCATGTTGGGCTTGGCAATCATGTTTTTCCACATCTGAGGCCACTTTGCATTAGATTGATAAAATATGAACTGGCACGTACATTAAATGTTAGTACTTTATATTTAATCATGAACCAATTGGTTATCTGTTTGAATTTAAAACCTGAAATTCCACATGAAAAGAATGATCTGTGAGTCAACCTTTTTTTTTTGCTGGCATGTTTCAAGATATAAAATTGCTGAAATGAAACACCTCCACAAATATAATATAAAGCATTCATTAGGCTCTAAAAACAGATTGTAGAGTTCAATAAAATCCTAATGTTCTCCCTCTCTTATTTGTAATGTACTACAGTCAACTTTACTCAGTTAAGAAAGTAAAAAATGCTTAAAACAATCACTTTTGCATTAATAAAGGGTTTGTTTTGTTTTCTTAATGATGCCTGGAGTTATTGTAGTCTCTTTACATTACCTCTATTTGAGAAAAATCTTTTTGGAATTTAAAAACCTCGACTGACACCTTAAATTATGTCCAGTTTTGCAACCCTGCTGTATTTCTGCCTTTCTTCCACACATCTGTTTAATACATCTCAGAAAGCAAGTCCAAATGACAAAAACATTGTGTCTGAATCTATAATGTATAATGCAAGCCTCAGTATATTGCATGCCTTTGAGAATTAGTATTTATGTCTTCGACATTCTGACCCTGAATTATAAACTTGTTGCCAAGGCCACAGCACTGACAGAATAGATTGCAACCAACTATAAACTAATTGGTGTTGTGCAGATTCTGTGCAGCAAGATGGTCTAGCCTTAGGAGCGCGTGCATGCCTGTGCGTGTGTGGCTGTGCACGATAGTCCCTCTGTCGCAGTGCTCCTCATTCGGGGATTCTTTCTTGCACTAATGAGTCCTGACCCGGCTAGGCTACCTTGTCAACAGATGTCACATACAAACATGCGCACACCCCTGTAAACCCCATTTGAAATACACATTTACATACATGCTTATCATCACGAGACCAGATCCCCAACCTCGCCCCTGAGATATTCAGGTTCCCTCCTGAGTCAGATTTTTCAAAAACTATCATGCTGTGTTTGGAACTGACCTTAAATTTTGGTCAGGGGTAATATTACATCCATTATTTCATGTTAATTATCCATGCAAGTTTGGAAATGAGAACAGACAGTACCATTCAGACATAATAGGTGACAGGGAACAAAATATATTTTGTAAATCACTAATTGCTTAAAATGTTAAAAGGGCTGACAGATTATAATAGTATGACAACAATATAATTGCATTGATCCAGCCCAGAAATGTTCCATTAATTTGATTATGCAAGGTTTTTAGTTGAGAGGAGTTGATGAATACTAGTAGTAGTAATAGTAGTAGTACAGTTCACCTACTGCTTAGAGTAGTGGCAGGGTTATTTTGCGTAACGTGACGCAATATCAGCTATGGCAAGTAGCGGCACATTGCTGAGGCTCTTTGATTTTCTTTTTTCCCTCACGTAATAGTAATTCATTTCCATAACATTGTTAAACATGGTAATGCCTTGTATCTCTGAAGGGGGCGCTTGACATCAAGTATCTCTTTTATCGCTCTTTCTTCACTTCCTGTCATTGTTGAGACACTCGCTCTTTTGTGCTCCATTGGAGTGAAAAGTCTGAACGGAGTGAAAAGTCTGAGCGGAGCAAAGCTCAGGGGAATGTGTGCTGTGTTCAGTAAAATGGCATGTGTCTGCCGAGCTATGCTAAATTACCTCCAGTTGGCTTGCAAGAGAGGGTTAAACCACCACGGACCTTTCCTGTGTGTGCGTAATGAGGTTGTGTGGGTGACACAGAGTGAGAGGGCAGTGAAGCACATTATCATCAGCACCAGACTGGTAGACAGGAAGAAATTTGAATAGAGTGACTCACACACTCACACAGGTAACTAAAAACACAATTCAGGAGGGGTGGGTTTTCTTTGCCTTGCCTGTAATGAGGGAGACAAGCACTTGCAAACAAGCATGCATCCATGCATACTGTACATCATGCACAAATCTGAACCACCCTGAGTGGTTTTGAATAAAGACCTCCTCTCCTTCTATTGTAATTGGCCTCAACTGATGAAGGCGAAAATAATGATTAACAGCGAGAGGCCCCTGAGAGTGACTGGAAACTCACACAGAGAAAGCCCTCACTGTCATGAGCCAATGGATTGTACTTCTTGACGTGATCGCGCCAACATGTAACTGAATTTCCATTGCATGTGTTAACTGTTTTCAGGAAAAAAATGTCCTCAAATTAAATTAAAATGCCAATTGATTAAGTTTTTCTTTATTTTCTGCTCGCAGGGTTTGAAAGTCTCTAACTTGACAAAAATCAAGATTTAGTATTGAGCAATCCAATACTAGCTAAGTTAATTAAAGTGGCAACTACTTATTGTAATTTGATTTCCATTATGGAACTTTATGGTGCAATTCAGATTTTTTTCCTCCTACTTTTCTTTTGTTGTTTGTAATTAAAAAAAAGGCAGTTGCCTGATAGGAGAAAATTATATTCCCATACACTTTCACTGGAATTTTCCCCAGACTATTTTAATATATAAAATGACTGGAAACATAATGACAAATGCAAAGCAGAGTCACATAAAGTATTTTGAGTAAATACAGTGCAAAGGCACTTTTTCTGATGTTCAGTGAATAATTTTTCTGGTTCAATATTGAGTTGAAAGGAGGGTGAAAGTGCCAGTGGGAAAACTCTTCTCATGTCAAACAGACTGCATCTGTTCCCCAGAGCATGGTTATTGTGCATCGTGCTACAAAAAGAGAATACAGTACTACAGAGCGTAATGAATAAAATTGATTTCCCTGTATATTATATATTTATTGTGACAACATTTGTAGTTGGGTACGCACTTTTGACCTGACGTCTCTGCTGGATATATGTAACAAGAGTTTGTGGCAAGCTTGTCTGGCATAAGAAATCATTGCCCCCAAGTAGCTAGTAAAACAGGATGCATATGAATGAACTGTTATTGTTGTTGTTGGGTGCAGGATGTGTGTCGGTCCAAATTGGAATGGTTTGTTGTTTATAAAAATGCATGTGCAGTGGAAAAATGTTCTACAAGCATGGCAAATTGTTGCCATTTCCATAATACCATTTTAATCCCTATTCCATTATCGGAACAAATCAGAATTCAACCACTGTATTTGAAAATAATTCACTGTATAGGAGATTGACCTCATACATGGCTACATTCAAGATTTGCACAACACACACCAATTGGATGGGTGAGGGGTGTACTTCACTGTAGGAATGCGCACAATTGTCATTGTGCCCTGAAGACAAGTTCCCTCGCTGGCAATTTGAAACACAGTGTGCCTTGTAAATCTTTTGTGTGGCTTCCCTGCAAAGAAGTGCAGAGTGTGGGAGTGTGTAGCCTTGGAGCAATAGGTCACCCTTACATCAATCTGACATGCTGTGGTCATCTTAAAGTTCTCTAAGGCAACGTCTGACAAGTCAAATGAAATTTAGTATTCATTTTGGAATTCTTTGTTGTTGTTTTAATTGTCTTTGTTTATTCGTCTCTCCATGTAGTTTTGATCTGACAAAATTGAATGTGACACAAGAGGCTAACGGGCTGACCTCTTTGTAATCAATATAAAACCTTTGAATATTTATAAGGCGTTGATGCGAAGAGATGAGAATTCATTTGAAAGCTATTTACTGTGGTTATATCATTCTTATTGTGTTTTTCTTCAAGTTTGACCTTTTATATCAGGGCAATCATGTGAGAAATGTAAGCATTTAGACTAACTTTATCCAGTTTTCCATACTCAGACCTTTTTACGTAAACAGTGACCCAATCTCTTCTTTTTCCCCAATAGCTATTCTCTTAGCTATTATGAAGGAACTGTATTTCATGGTTAAAGACCTGCCCCTTAAAAAAAATGAATACATTTTCCCACCAGAATAGTTTAAAGATATGCGATTTGGCCCAGCCTAAATCTCCCCTCCCCCTCCATGTTAGACATTCTGTGCCTGTCAGAAAATTGCATCTGGGAGAATTTCAGCTTTGACCGGACCACAGCGGTTTCCACATGGCTGCCCCCAACTGCTTCAAGCACGCTCCCAGAAATCTGATGCTGCCAAAACCACCCTGAAAATCCACCAACAACGACCTCATCTATATGCGCTAGCATTTAGATCCCTCACTGCCTGCTTTGCGACACATCGCATTTTGATACAAGGGGAACTTTATAACACTCTCGTCTCATCAACTGCACGCACCCGCCTTCTCCCATGAGACTAGGCGGACATGAAAGAAGGGAGCAAAGAGAATAAGGGACAGAGATAAAGAATATGAGGACGGGGGAGAGAGAGATGAATGAGATATGGAGGTCAAGAAGGAAATAGGCTAAGGAAAATTGAGATGGAAGTGTATGATAAAGCTGTGACAGAGGAATGGAGGCTGGTGAGGACAAGGGATGTGGCAGGAGAGAGAGCGCCAAAAGGGAATCTGTATCAACCAAATTCCATTCTGTACTCCATCATAATTTGACACATATTTAGAAGGTACCTTCATTAAGACCATTTGGTATCCCTGCAACATCCACGGACAAATAAATAAAACAGATTTCAAATGATGATCTAGGGAATAAAAAATTGTATTTATAGAATATAAATCAACAGCTATGATGTTACTCCACCCAAACTTTATAAAATATGATAATAGTTTTCTCAAAGTATACATAAAATAGATAAAAAAAGGACCCAGCGACTACACCCTTTTACTAAATTCTCATCATGCATTTGTGGAATAACAAAAACAAAAAGTTAAAACGCATTGTATTTTAATTAAAGGTATGACAGTATACTGCTCATTAATCATGTTATCTTTGTAATTTACCATTGATGTGTTCTGAAATGTTTTGTGACTAATATATCACAAAGTTGTAATCAATGGAATATTTTCCTTCTAAAGAGAAGGGCAAATAATCAAAAAAATACTTTAGCTTGTTGTAACATGGTTCACCTTATTAAAAAACAATTTAGCTATATTGCACAACAATAGTTGTGGAATATAGCTGAATAATCCCCCAAAAAATGCTCGACATAGTTCGTGTTCATAAAACTGCCTCTGAGAAAATCATTTATGTCAACTATAGATGCAGTGATGTTGATTCCACTGCCACAGCCATTGTTTCATTCTCTTTATTTCATCTGCATTCTCCGTCACACGCTTGCTACCCTCCTCCTCTTCTGTCGCCAAGCTCCAACCCCAGTCCTGTCACAGTGTATCCATCAAAGCCCTGCCTTAAAGCCACAGGCACGCTGAGGCAAACTTTGTGCAAGTGTAGATCTGTGTGTGTGTATGGAGAGGGGGGGGGGGTTATTGCCCTGTACAGTAAGGAGAACAGCCACCTCAGCAGTCAGTGATGCTGCACTGTGAAGTGGATGCAGACCAACAGGCAGGAAATGTCGTGTGTGGCCTAGATTTAAACCCTTAGGAAACGTCTAGGTCTTTGCAAATTCATGCGCACATTTAGCAAGTCTGTCTGTGGCCTTATTTCCCTTCCTTTTAAAATTATTTTTTTCTTATGCAGTGCAGCCAAGCCACCTGATGATGTAGTAGTTCGCCGACCTGATTTTGGTGCAGGCAGGCCCGGGCTCAATTTGCGCTGGTTGTTTAATGATTGTGACTGTGAATGCTTATCTGTGTTCCCTGTGGTTGATTGGCGACCAGTCGAGGGTGTAGTCTGCCTTTCGCCCATAGTCAGCTGGGATAGGCTTCAGCAACTCGTGCAATTCTTACGGAGATGTACGGAACGAAAGATGAATCAATGAAATATTTTCACCAATTTTGTGGCTAGCCAGGTCTGTTGATTCTTTTTGTACATAATTGAAGCAGGATACAGACAAAAAAGAATGCTTGCCAATTAGAGATGGTTGTTAGGTTAATGATTGGCCATTACTCACTTCACACATTATCTTAAACTGACGCCTTTCAATCTGACCTGCCTCCATTCACATGCTGTCTTCTAATAGTTTTAATACTGTGAAAGCAATGTTACATATATTAGTTGCCTTCTTTGATTGGTTTGAGATCTGAATGCATATGACACTGAATCCATTAAGAAACTAAATCACATCGGAAAATGAGATGTTAAATCTTACAACTTGAATTATAAAGAAGGTAAAAATGTGGTAATCAGGTAGTTAAAATATTTATTCAAAAAGGCCCTTTTCAGGCCAGGCCTTTTTCATAATTCAAATATGAATGAATATCAATTTGACTATGAAACATCCACTTAACATTAGATTGTCTAACTACTGAGAAAATGGCATCAGAAACGCAAAGGAATACGCGCCTATGGGGGCAGTGCACTCATTTTCCATATATTGTCAACTTGAGTCACTAGTAAGAAATTCACTAGTGGGTGCAAGAAAAAGAGATTTCTATTTAGTGGAGTGACATTAAAACTACCGCTTTTGGAGTCACTTTGACAGGCCTGCAGCTTAGCGCAACCGTGTGCATAAAATGTCTCATGACAGATGTCGGCGGTGATATTGGGAATATTTGTCAGCAAACCCATTCGTCAGATATTAGATTTTCACGTCTATCCACACAACGAAGAAGCGATTTTCTTCAAAGTATACAGGGATTGAGGCGACACAGCAGCAGTTATGTGGAAGTGTACCTGGAATATTAATCAGGTCAAAATTGAGGCATTTATGGTCCCTGCAGAGTTGGAAGCTGAGCTTTAGAGCACAGCTTGTCAGCAAATACTGGGGCAAAGTTTTGATGTCAATCACTCACAAGGCAAAAGCTTTAACCTGTATTCCTATGTTAAGAGAATGTGTGTGGAAATCTATTTATTTGTTTATTCGTCATTTTGAAATATCAATATTCTGTAATATTCTGTATCAATCAATCATCTTTCCAATATAGTGCGGGCATGTTTATTTTTTTTGCAAAAACAACGTTCCCCACAAGTTGTTGCATTTTTGATGAGCTGCATCCATCACTTTTTCCTAAATAGCACCAAACTGATGATACAATGAGCTCCGGCAGGACATACGGCAAGCAATTTGGAAGCAATCAGTGGAGACAGTCAAGGTAAACACGGATGCTAAATGTCAGCGTGGTGATTGCACTGCTACAATATAACCTCAGGGCACAAGACCCAAATAACCAAAATCAATAATTGAATCATTTCATATTCAAATCACGCCTAGGAAAGGTCTGGATCCTATTTCAGGCTCATATCCCCGTGTGCAGATATATTCCAATCAGTAAAGGGACGGCAGCATCTAAAATACAGTAATTCAAAGGAACAGCTGCGGGACAACTGTTATGGCTGTGCATCTCTTGCCTATAATAGATTATTTTATGGTTATTGCATGCTTTATATTCAGCTGTATGTGTTATACAGTACACTTCACATGCATATGTATTAGTGTTTCCTCATATCATATTTTCTATAAATATATATTGGCTTCACATCAATAAATGAGATATGAAAAAAATAACTGATCTGAAATCCATAGACTTGGATCTATTGTCCACAATAACTGGTTGACATAAACTAGAAAAGCACCCAAAATTCAGGGTTTAAACATTTTTGAATGCGTTTATAAATGCGGTTTCAGTTGCTTTGGCGGGAGCAAAAATCTTGAAAGTGCACGATTCTCTTGCTATTTGTTACTTGGTGCAATTATTCACACTTACAGTGGAACCTCAACCGCAAGATTTTTTTCACACTTTTGGATTTTTCTTTCTTCACCTCTTTCAGCAACTAAAATTGGGCTTTTTATTCCTTTTTATTCCACTTATTCCAACGTGCAGCAAAAGCTGTCTTTTTCAATGTGACTCCAAGGCTGCATGCACAAATGCTGGGTGCGGTCAAGGGCTACACTAAGAAAAGAGTTTCAAAATCATCCATTTAATTCCAGCTAGAAAAACAAATGCAAGCAATAGAATAGAAAAATATAATCGCCGTGAATCAATAACAGAGTATTATTATTAGCTTTTAAACCTCCTATTTACCTAGTACGTAATTTGTGTACATTGTTGAAATACCAGCATAATCAGCATCAATTAAATATCAAATAATTATTTTGTAATTCTAGGTATTTAAATGAATATTGAAACAAATACATGGAAAACACAAAACAATAGAAAACACATTATAATTAATATAATAATGTTTTACATGTAAATAATAACTACCAAACATCTCACAAATTAATTGTCCCACTATTGTTCATAGTATGAAAAAGTACAAATAAACCAATTGCAACAATTGAATACAATAGGAATGCATGGCTAGGCAACACAAGAGGAAACCGCAGGGAAGAGCAAGTAAAAACTGACATCACTTGTTTTGTCGGACACGGGCATTTCACAAATAAAATGGCGTACCCTTTAAGGAATACAAGATCCGATAAATAGGTGCTGCTTTTCCGCGTTGTATGATAAAAGCCATCTCTGAAGGCCATTTCCCTGTTGTAAAGTGTGTTTGCGCCTGTGTGTGAACTCACACTTGTAATGGATCACTGTGTGCCTTACTCAGGTTGTAGTGGATTCATGTTCATGAGTTGTGTTTGTTACAATGTCACAATCTCACCATCCATAGAGGGAAATTAAGGCTCCATAAAGGAAGGGCTGGTATTTTGGCACGGTCAACAGGATACTTAAAGTGAAAAGAGTCAAGGATCATAGTAGATCACAAAAACAGGAGTGAACAACTCTTCTAGGATTAAAATGTAAAAAGATTGATCGGAATGCTTGTGATGTGTACTATGAAACATCGTTTTTTAAATGGTTATTAATTCAAAGGTATATAATGTTCTCAATAAGTAAACTGTTGTAGCAATTTGTTCTAACTTGTTTCTTAGAGCAGTACCTCTATAGTAATAGAGGTTTTAAATTAACCATTAACAGGTCCTGCTCAAGCTATTTTCTAAGGGTGACTCAAAATCCAAGATGACACAATTACATGTTATAGGTTTGTCATGAGCCAAATATAAACTGGCTCATTGACCAAGAGAAAGAATGCATAATGCATGAATGGCTAAGGGGAGTTGCTTGACAGGAAGGAAAAGGTTTGATGGCTTTTTTACATTGAACACAGTCACACCTGGGCACTGCTCAGCAAATTCACGGCTCTGTCGCACTGCTGGTCACTGAGATTTTTAGGTGGAACAACTAAAGGTTAAATTTTGAGAGGTCACAGCCCTGATAGTAGTTGTTGAGGGATTTCAAGTGTCGAGACTTTCACAGCCAAGGTAATAGTCCCATTCCCAAACATAACCTTTCAGTCTCAACCTCATTTCCTGTGAGACGATATATTAAGGTGGGTCAATGAAGTCCAAAGTGGCCTAATGTAGAGACAGAGAACTCAGATCCCAAGTCTGATAGATCTCAGCACAGCCAATCTTGCAATAACTTGAATAAATGAATCTGCAACACCAATGAATCCCATTATCAACCACAGTGTTTTCTGCTTGCAAAGTTGTATGGGCAGGTGTGTTCATTCATTCTTATCCTAACAATGGTTACACGGGGTGCTGGACCATTTCTTAGCTGACTGCGGGCACGAGGCGGATGGACCCCTGAATTGGAACACAGAACAATTGCAGGGCACAGCGAGAAGGAAAACCATTCACACTCATACTTAGGGGAAATGCAGTGTGTTCAACTAGTCTACCATGCATGTTTTTGGAAATGTTGGAGGAAACCGGAGTACCCGGAGTAAACCGACACCACACAGAAGGATCGAACCCCGGACCCTAGAACTGTGAGGCTGATATACTAACCTTTCAGCGAAGAAATAATTACTCTCGGTCATGGACAAAATATGTTTTTTCCGTCTATTTAGTTTTTTTTTCATAATTCATTTAATGTTCTTTTAAAACATACCAAAAAATGGTTTCGAAAAAGCTACTAAAATCCTAACTGTTGAACCCCCCTATAGTTGCAAAAGTTGTTTTTTTTATTTTTTACACCTGTTTTTGACATAAAGGCTAACTTCGGAGATTCCACAAAAGAAACGATATAATAATTGCTTCCGATTTGTGGGTAGACCAAGACAGACAAACCACTATTGATTGATTAATCAATCTTCTGGCTTTTGTTTTGCCTGGGACACTCTCTCCCAGATTTTCACCTCCATCTCAGGTGTCGTTTTACAGCGACATCTGCTTTGTATCCGGCTTTCTTAGTGTGGTTATGTGCGTATCCGTGTGTGTGGGTGTGTGTGCGTGCATGCTCACACATATGTGCACACTTGGGAAGATGGCTGATTTTAATTGTGCTAGCCCATCTGGTGATTCTTGAGAACAGGCCTGTATATTACAGAAACAAACAATACAGATAAACACACTCCACAAGCTCTTTCCTTCGAGCCTTCAACTTGGACCCAGCACAATATGTGCCATTCCTCTAGCAGCTGGAGGGACAGCATTGAATGGCAGGGTTTCCAATATGGACCTATTGTTTTAGGACAAAGGCCTCTCTACTCAAGGCAAAGGTCATATTCTTGAACAATAAGCTTGTATTAATGGAGACTGATGGCAGGGGAGCAAAGGAACATTTACATGTGTGTGAGAGTCCTCCAATTGGAGTCTCCGGGTCGACAGAGATGGCCTTTGAATTATAAAAGCATACAAATGCTAATATACAGTGCACTCACCTTACCGACCAAAACATTAGGTTAATTAGAAAATGTTTTTGTCATGAACCTGAGTCCCAAACTGAATCACAGTAATAAACAAACTGGTAATTAATACCTCGCTGACCGTCTCAGTTAAAACTAAATTTCTGGTTGTGACCGGTTGGTCAGTCTTACTGTACACTAGAGGCCAAATAACTATAAAACTATATACAATACATTTAATGGAATTGCAATTTTAATTATTGCTATCAAGTGCTTTAGTTGGATTTAATTAACTAAGTAAACTTTTTATTACCAGTTGCTATTTAACCTTTTTGTTTATTATCGTTATTTTTATTATGATTTTTATTATTATTATGAAATAAATGCAGGAATACATTGAGTGTTAGGATTTGTGCAATTACGTTTTCTCCCATAGTTCGATCTAGATTTGGTGAATGTATGGTATTCTTAATATTAATTTGTCTGCTTGTATAAAACTGATGGTGTTTAAGTCTAGGTTCTCACTGCTAATGTGTCTAATTAAATTTGTGTAATTGTGCATGCAGAACAGGAAACACATGCCTTCCTCACATCCTAACATGATGACTGATATGTCCGCTTGCCTGTTGTTCTTTCTTTGTTTTATTGTTTTGGCGAAATGAAGCAAAAGTATCACATGATTACATTTCAAAAGAAGAATTTTAACCAATGTTCAAGCCAAAGAAAATCGAGAGGTGAAATTCTAAAGAGGAACTTCATTAAGGCATTTGCTTACTCATACCCACATTGGATTTTATGAATAAATTTACAAATCTTATTCATTTATTAGGAAAAAATACCTTTAATAATAATTAGATTAGATCCAAAAGTGTCAGGACATAAAACAAAACTATGGCATGTTTAGTTAGTTTTTTTTTTTCTAAGACTTTTTTTCAAACAAAATAATGTTACATACATTAAAAAAGTCAATAAAAGGCTAAGGTTCCAAGCATATAGGCAGGAACAGGATGCTCCTCTGTCATCAATAACTTGAATGTACAATTCATCAGGACAACTGTAGAAGACAGTAGTATTTCTAATTAAAATGTGCTCGTAAATCCGACATTTTACAGGCCTTGCTTAGCTTGTAGATTCACTGTAAATAAGTTGCACTAAGTGACTTCATGGACAGATGAAGGCCTGCATTTGCGCATCAACTCTCCTTGATGCCATCGTCGCTTCAGATGACTGTCATAAAGCCAATACTGATGCTATTTTTCATTCTGTACCTTTCGTACTGAGCCAATGCCATCGGATCTTTTACCCACCACGTGGTCATAATTTGTGGCCTTTACATGGGACGTGATGAATGTGGTAATTCTAACTCTGCATAACAACATCTGCAAACAGACACCTCAAACATCTGTCACTAATTGTCATAGAGGTTGAGTTACTTTGAAAAAGTTAACAACTAATGAACATTTATTGCCTTGCTGTCTGAGCGCCACATGGCGTGGCTTCTAAGTTGTTTTATTTTCAGGCTTATTCCAATTCTGTTGTTATTATTTGACTTATATTGACTTCTTTCTTCTGAATTTGCTTGCCAAATGGAAAGCATGGGGTATCGAGACGATTCTTTGTATGCAACAAGCTCTGCACATTGCATGCAATGTAGTGTACTCTCACATCACAATGCCACATCTGATTGCTTTACCAGTCTGAGAGGGCACATTTGTCGGACCAATTAGTGCACTTTTTGGCACAGATGGAGCCCAAAGATCCCCAGAGAGAACAATGGGTCAAAAGTGGGCCGTTAGAAAAATCAGGCATACAGTAGCTTCTGGAGAAAAAAGTTCAAAAATATAGCACGCCAGGTGCGTGGGTATATTTTTGTGACTTTGCCGTGGGCCTATGTTGTGTATGGAAAGCCATTGTTAGTCATCATCTCTGTGGAATTCAAAATTATGATGGATGGTTGTATTGTGTGCTAAGCCTACAGTCACACAAGATTGTTGTAGATGTGTATGTATAAATATATATATATATATATATATATATATATATATATATATATATATATATATATATATATATATATATATATATATATATATATATATATATATATATATATATATATATATATATATATATATATATATATATATATATATATATATATATATATATATATATATAAATATATATAATGTGTGTGTATTTATTTATTTAAATGCCTATTTATGGTTCCACCAAATACAAAATTATCCTGTAAAATGAACACATAATTTCATATTAAAGTGCAGCACAATGTGATCAACCTTGCATTCACAGACATAAAAGGCACATCCCTACCTGTTATAGTGCACTTTGCTTTTTCTAAGTGGTATGACTGCCTTGGGAATCACATCTCAGAGCCAGCTGGACGTCCAAGTCCTGCAGAGAGAACGCAACAATAAAGTGACGAAATAGGGGTAGCTAAATTGAAGATATTGGTGCTCACTTAAGTTAAGTTCAAGTCATTTTTCACAACAGAGACAGAAAGTCATAATGTGAAGTGAATATGGGGTGCACTGTTAGAATAATGGCACCCTCCAGATTGTTTGAATAGCCATAAGCCACTCAAAGACAAGAAGTGCAAGGCCATTTTCACTCCCGATTGCTTGTTTAGAGTTCACAGGAAAGTGTGTGCACAAGGTCCTTGTGTGCCTGTGTTCTGTGCAATGAAATGACTCCTAAAGTGACAAAGTATCAAAGTACATAATGCGTAATGGTCTATCACCATGCTGAATCACTATTTCTTGCCAAGACAACTTATTCCAAAGAGCGCCATTTCTACGACAAACACCACAATATGTTTTATCAAATTTTCAGTTCTATCCATGGCACACAAAGTAGCAAGCATTGAACTAGGATTCCTTAACATCGACTGCACAATTTCTCTGGTATGAACTACAATTTGAAGTTCACCCTGATTATATTTGTGTTCACACTGTAAGAATCGTATCAGAAAGGCAACACACCAATGTGCTTTAATGGCACCAAAATTGTGAACGGGCAGAAGGATTGCTGAATTAACTAGGATAGAAAAAAAAACTAAAATGGAAACTTCCTAAATTTGTAAGTCCAAATCTTTCGATTGGCATAGCAGAGCTTTTGGTTTTGAGCATACTTAGTTTTTCTGTCTTTCTTTTCTACAAATACCTCATTTGTTCCACACCAGGACCCTCATGCCACTTATTTTATTTAAGTGTATGTAATATAAATATTTTGGTGTATGCATACTACGTGTAATTCAATTTAGATATTTCTCACTAATCAACAAAGAAATATGCACGATTACCACCCAGTATTTACAGACTGTAGTGCAAACATGAATTTCCTCCCTGTGTCAGGGCCACGTCCTCCATGAGCTCTGCCGTAATTGTGTCTATTAGGCATTACAACAGGCCATGAGCAATATCTTTATGGTTGGGTGACCAGAGACTGCAACAAATGATGCCTTTGTAGTATACTGTGTTTGTGCAAATATACAATATACTTCTAAATATACATTTGCATTATTATTGATGTGTGCATGCAGTTGATAATGCGAAAGGGGACAGGAAAACCAGATAGCAAAAGAAATCATTAATTTCAAAAGAAATAATTAAAGCTAAAGCTTCCAACTCCCCTGTCTCCCACTGCCCATCCAAGCAGCATCTTAATTTGGGTCGGGCCTCTCTCAGAACACAGAATGCATTATTCACACTGAGCTGGTCAACAATGCTGGGATCAATGAATGACGAATTGAAGAAACAGAGGTTCAAAAGAACTGATACCAATGTTTTTAAGTATAAAAAAGCTGGTTCATACAAGCCATAAAATCACATTTTCTATCAGGGCTCATTTGCATGAAGGGTGAAAAACTTGTGTGACTATATTAACATTGCAGCAATTGCTAAAGTTAATGCAATAGCTTTGCACTATGGCTTAGTTCCCGCCAATGAAAGGAACCCAATGTCTTGTTTTCTCTATACCGAGGAGGCAACAGCCTAAAACCTTCCCAAAATTGCTTTGCTTCAAGACACACCTCTTTCTCTTTTTCACCTACACTAGTAATGTTCGTTGCCAATGTAAGGTTTAGTTTGTTCTCCATCTGTAGACATCCCTAACAGATAGGTTGTATTGCTTCTTGTTTCATGCAGGGCTATTGCAGTCAATATACCTCAACTTTAAAAACAATTTATTTTTCCATACCCACAACCTTCTCCTAACCTTAACCTTCATCCACAGTTACTGTAGAAAGAAAGATTAAAACATATATTTCTCCAAGGCTTCTCAATAATAAATCTAAAGGTCAGTTTCTTTAATCAAACCAATGTGAGGATGATACATTGTCTCAATTTTCCCAATGCTCCCATTTAGTTTTCCAAAGGTCAAAATCTTGTGGTCCAGAAAAGTAAACAAGTCACTTGGTTGCACATTTTCTTCAATTAGAGGCCAGACAGCAAGTGGGAAAAAAAAACAACTGGACTATGTACAACTGGATTCTAATTTTAACGTTCTAGGGACAAAAAGGGCCCTTAGACTTTGGCTCAAGTGACACCGTTTATATGTTCACTGTCAAGTGGCAGCAATAAATTATGAAGAATATTATAAATCAGCTAGAACAATTAAAAAGATCAACAAAAACAGCAGTATTTTGTGCATGCTATTTTCTTCTAAACTTTAAGAGTAACAGCTAACACTTAACACTTATTATAAAATAGTTGTGTGAGGCATAAAGTAGTTTTGACATTCCTCATTTTATGACACCTCCCTAAACTGTCATCTTATTTCATGAAAAGGCAACAGTATGTGTATCCCACCATACCATATATAAACAGATCCTAAGGTGAGGTTTCATACCAATCTATGATGAATAGGGAGAGAGGAACACACTTCCCCTTGCCCAGACGTCATCTGGAGTTAATCCTTAAGTATTGCGAGCACATGTTGGATGTGCCTGTACATGCTGCGCCTGGTGGTCTGATCTCCAGTTATAGATACTTATTGAAAGGGCTTCAAGAGTCTATGACAAACAAATAGGACAAGATGTAGTCTTTGCTTATACTCAGAGTATCGGTGGGTTTTCTTTTAATCACAGATTGTGCTAATGTACCTGTCATTTTTAAAGGTGTTGGAAACACTTGCACGCTGGAGTTGCCCCAGTAAAAATTGGCATGCAGGTGTGCTTATTTATTCTGTACCTTGTGCTTCATTTCAGTGAATGACAGTCTTCAGGTGTTGGTTATTGAAATTATTTTTTATACCAAATGACTACTTGGACGTCGCTGTTCTTCCACTGAGGCACATCCTCACATGAACATTGAGATTACCACATGGTGGATAGCACTACTCAACAACTCTAGTATGATAAGTTCATCGCGAGGTGTTAGAGAGGATTGTCCTTAGGGATTCCATATCTCAGATACAGGACGAGTAGTGTGGTTTTTGTCCTTGTCTCAGAACAGAGGATGAGCTCAACACTCTCAGTAGGGTCCCTCGGCGTGTTCTGTGGGGAGTGCCCTGGGAGTATCACGTACCAAACTGCTCAGAATAGACTTTTTGGTCCCTGTATGACGAATTGGTCCCATAGAAGGTTGTAGTTTGCCAAGGCTGCTCATTTTCACAGATATTGCTCAAATAATTTAGAAAAACAGGGTCTAGGTGAAACATTTTAAAGGTTCCATCAAGTCTTGATCAATAACTTTTTTCTTAACATTTTTGTGAATTTGGTGATTTAGGAGGATCAACACGTCCACATTTATGGTGATAATCCTAAGTCAAGTGTTTGCAGTGCCCTGTCCCTTTGGTTAAGTATCTTGGTGCTTTATTCAATGGTAGGAGGATAGGACCAGTAGATTGACAGGTGAGACATGTATGCCACTGTGACTGATGTGGCTGTGTCTGTTGTAATGAAGCAAGAGTTTCACCTTTCAGATAAGCTCTCAAGCCAGTCAACATTTCCAACTTTATCGAAAGCCAAAATGAGTTTTCTCAGCTAAAAGTAAAGATTTGGGGAGGCTGGTGAGCATAGTGGAGTCTTCAGGTCAGCAGGGATAGGTTCTCGTTGAAATTGAAAATTTAATTTTTAAATATGGATAAACTAAAATGACTCCCATAGAAAAACCTGTTACTCCAGTCAGTTGTATTGAAGTACAGTGTCATCCATTCATTACTCATTCTGGCTCTTTGTAATTATGATGATTTCACAGCACTTATTCATGATACGGTTTAATGTACAACACCCTTTCTAATTATGCGTTAGACAACAAATTGTACCATGAGGTACCAGAAATGGTGTGTGTGTTCGCCGAGTACAGATAGATGCTGCACGTTCCTTTTAAGGGAGTGGTCCTGTTCATTGTAAGGCCACAACTTTTCCTTTAGACTTGAAGAGGTCTGATACGCAATATGGACGAGTGATGTGTATATATGGACTAGCCAAGCGTAAAATTAAAGACTTGTTGGTGTGTCCCACATAAATCTGTGAAAGGGAGAAAGAGCAAGTGAGGGAGGTATGTGATTAAACTAAAAAGGGTTGATTTGTCCAGTGATTGTGAGTCAGTGAACTGTAATCAACAGCACTCAACACCAGTACAATGAGACTTTTCAATGCAGGCCCGCACACAATCAAATCAATCCAACCCAGGCAATAAACAGACAATAGTATTGTGACACCTTTCTCAATCAATTTATGTATATCTCAAGAGTCAGTCCAGTCTTGGATCTTGATAGTATAAATTTGCAAGATTTGGTGTAAAATTAGACATTGACATTGTGATATTATACAACCAAAAAGGATGTATTTTCCTAATAAAATTGTTGCATGGCTTTAAAGAAAACTGGTATTTTGTCCCTACATCTAGAAAATATGCCTTGGGTGTATAATGTCAAATATTTTGAAAATGTCCTTCACATCGTCCTTTGTTTGTGTTCCCGAATGGGAACAGTAACAAAACAAGCAAGAAAAATCAACTTCCCTAGTAGTGGCGTTAAAACCTCCATAAGTTTCACCGCACTGTCTCTGAATGTGAACGGGTCACACATATGATGTATGAAAGTATTTTTAGTTCACCTGATGTTCAAGAAACGTCCTGGTTCAGTTTCTCCCTCGTAAATTATGTCATCTACCAAACAGTAAAAATCCAATCAAGAGTTCACTGTATAACACAAGTGCAATTTCTCACATGGTTAGAATGCACATGGTTTATGTGCTGCTGTAAGCCCGCAGGCCACAGCGGCGCTCATTCGTCTTGGCGTGACACTATCAGACTCCTATAGGAAAAACACTCAGGTGGCGTAAATGATTTTATTGCACAAGGCACAAGATATGTCTAAAGGAACGTGACAGGTGCTGGTATGTCCCATGTAAAGGGCCATGCTTGATTTTATCTTAAATGACTGTCCTATTCCCAGTTGAGACGAGGCCGCTGTGCTTATTTTAAAGTCAGCTGTGTCTAAGTGCGCTCAATGTAACCTTGCAGATTTAAGCACAGATATGTGCTGTTTTGATCAGCGAGTCAAAATGGATTCAACATTAGGCCCAACAAGACTTGTGTTTATGCTTCAGAAAAGTATAAAGGCTGGTGCAGTGAACAAATCAACACAAATGATTATCAAAGCATTGATCATTACTGCATCTGATAATATCTGTGTTCTATCGAGCATGACTGCCTGGTCCTACTAATCATGCTCAACCAATCACATTGCATCATTAAGTAAGCTCCAGATCAATACTTCCTAGCACTTATTCTTCTCCTTGTCAAAAGGCCAGGAATGAGAACAGACCCATGTCGATTTCTATCTCAGCTCTGCCACCATCGTCCGATAAAAATAAATGACATTTAATTTTGTATTTTGCCATTTTCTTGTAAAATGATATCAACCTAAGTTTTATTTTTCTATCTAGGTTAAGTCTTAAAAACTACATGTACGAACTATTGTAATAGAGTTAGAATGAAAGCCCAGTAACTAGGAAATTTAAGAAGCATCTGGAGAAGCTGGAATTACATTAAACCCTGATTCTGTATTATTTGCTCATTATGGAAAAACAAACGCAAAATACCACAGGATGCTTTGGGTGAATATTGTACACAAAGGGTATATAATGCTAATAATAGAATTGTAGCCATCTGTAACAAATGAATATATATATATATATATATATATATATATATATATATATATATATATATATATATATATATATATATATATATATATATATATATATATATATATATATATATATATATATATATATATATATATATATATATATATATATATATATATATATATATATATATATATATATATATATATATATATATATAGTTATATCTTGCAGAGAAAATGCATTCTATATCAATCCTATATTGTGTGTCATATCCAAAATGTTATAGAAACGATCTTTCAACAGCAATCGTCACCGACTGTGTTCGCGTATATATGCAGCATTGCCACGCAATGTTGGTTTTCTTTACTCTTGTTTTCTCCATTGATGAGACGCTCTTTTATAACGCAGCTCCGAGATTTATGCCTACAGCCCTTCTGTGACCTCATTGTTCATTGCCCCATAATTCAAATCTGCTCTGCTGTGTTGCATCACATTGCCTACTATGACTCATTTCCAAGCTAAACAAGTGGGGACCTCGTAAGCATGCGATTGACGAACAGCCGGGCGATCCAGATCGGAATTTCCCCCCATCAATATTATGGCGACGCACTAAAGACACGTGAAAAACACACACACATTTTCAATTGACTCAACTGGGAAGAAGACAAGCAGACATAAATGCTATTGTAAATGATTTCCTGCAGAGACCAAAATAATCAGTAAACCTTTTGAGTGAGCTTCTTATAATTATTCCGGCCTGGTCTACTTATTCTTTATTCAGTTGCCACTAGGCAACGCGTGTCTTTGTGTATGTGGCACTATACATACAGCAGCTAACAAATAACTATATAGTATTTTGATGTTTGAAGTGAAGACAATTGATCCATGCCACATTGATGTGCATTTAGAGTATAGGTGGACAGGAAGGCATGTGTGTGCTTAAATTTTATTAAAACTTGCCAGTTTAAAAAGAAAATTGCAGTTAAGGGCACACAGACAGTAGAAATTTGTGTTGAAGTATGTGATATTTTTTTAGGCCAAAGTGCTGGCATTTGCCCATGTCTGCCGATATTGACTCCAAAAAATCACGTTACTTTATCTTTGAATTTTTATTTAAATATTTCCTTTTTATTTTATTTGTATTTATTCTGCTTTAGTAATAGGTTGAACATTTTTGGTATTGGACTTTCAATACACGCAGTTTAATAGCCATTGCATCCCCGCAGATGTTGTTTAACAGTGAGATTACAGTTTCCTGCTGAACAATACAACCATTGAGAAGGATTGCAACATTTATCAGTGTGTGCCTGTGCACAACTTCACACACGTAAACACACACAATCACACAACCACACAAATTTGTCTACACACTGCTCTAACCGGAGACAGCAAAAGTTAGGCCAACAGTTACATTCCCTCGATACATGGAAAACGATGGAATGATTTTGCAGACTTCCCAACAGTCCTACACTTGATACAGACTAATATGTCTTTCACTTAGGGGTCATTCCAGTCAAGGCCATTGGTGCAATGAGTCAGTCAGAGTCCTGAGATCATAAAGCCAGTTACTGAGGCCGTCTCCCCGGCCTTTAGCAAGGCAGGCGTCTAATCATTTTGCCAAGTAACGGCGTTGTGCTCTCATGCTGAATGAACCCCTAATGGGGTTGAATTATGGATGTGGTCATATTACATGTGTGGAGAGAATTGAGTTGTCGCTAGTCCAAGGTGAAAAATGCAAGGAGCCGCAGTAGTTATTTGAGGGGTTATGGATGCTCGAAGGAAGGATATGTTAAGACATGACCGAGTGCTTTCGCAGGGTGATGAAGACTTTCGAGGATCTGGCCTCATTAATTTAATATAGCATAGAGATGTCATTCAGTGTTTTAAAAGGGCGTGTTTGAATTGGGTTGAAGTGCTTTTCCGACTGCGGATGTGAACCATCATCACATCAGGAAGGATGTGTCTGAAATCTAGTTTTCTTCTTGTTATAATTGCAGCAAAGAGTCTAGTTTTTCTTCTTGTTATAATTGCAGCAAAGAGTCTGTGTTCCACAGTCAAATGGTGACTATTTATTTACAGAATAGAGAAAGGTTTGTTGCGTCGGAAAGCAAAAATCAACCTTTGCCTGTGATTGTCTTTGAGGCTCAAACATTTATCTTGATGTGCATAAATTAGCTGGATAAAGCACCAGAGCCAAGGAAGTGATTAGTGTATTTATTTTTAGGGAATTAACCCTCTAGGTTATTTGCCAAGGCACTGGACTTAGCAGCTCTAGTAACCCTTGACTAATAAAATAAAGCTTGGCAGATGCAGAGATAGGACTTCTCCTTGATTTATTTTATCTTTTCAAGCTGACAAGTGCCCAAATGTGCTTTTTGCAACTGTCATTCTCTGCAGTCAATCTTGTAAATTAAGCTTTTGTTAACTTTGTTAGCTCTGTGAGAATGATTTGCCCAAGCCCAAATCCACTCATTGATCAAAAGAAAACATTTTACTTGACAATGTACTGAATACAATACAACTTCTGGGACTGAACACAATTCACTTCATGGCACTGGATTTCCGGACTTTATTGATTCATTTTCCTTACTATTTATACATACTCGCAAGGACCGCGTGGGTTGCTAGAGACTATCTCAGCAAACTATGAGGAGCAGGTGAGGGATCAGCAGCCAATTGCAGGGCACAAGGAGACAGACAAACATTTATGCACGTGATTTATCAACACACAACATCTGAAATATAACACTTAAATATTGAAATAATAGCTTAGCAGACAGTTTTGTTCTTTTTTGAACATATATATTTATGCTTAAATGTATAAAAATTCAAATTGTGTTATTGGCAATATAACTATGGAGTCAATAGGGTTCATTTTTCAATATTATTAAATATTAATGTTTTGAACTTTGTAGTCTATTATATTCCCAGTTGGGCCAAAGGAAATCCAGCGTACATCGCAGTGTATCTTCATTCTCATGTCAGCACAAATCTCACAGAAATAATTTGGAATTCGAAACATCGCTCTGTGCCAAGCAAGGTATTCATTCTGGGATTCAAGGGTTTGTCAATGAACATGAGCACATGAGACAAGTTGGTCTTTGTAGGTGGCAAGATGCACTCCAGCGTACATTAAAGTGCATCTCATGTCATTACAAATCTTGCAGCTAATGATTTGGAATTCAACAGAACGCTCTGTGGCAAACTAGGCGCTCTAGCGTGCAAGGGTGTATCTTTGAACAAGTACATGAGACAAGTCGGTCTTCATAGGTGGCCAGATACACTTAACATTGCAGTCCATCCTGAGTCATGTCTGTTGCAAATGTTATATTTATACATATATATTGTTTTTTTAATTTATTTAAGAGTCACTGCTGTGACCCCATACTTCTGCCATTAGCTGACATTCACTTTCTTCCCCTAACAATCCGACATAGCTCTTGTCACATCCAATTTGTGTCAAATCTAGCATCTATAGGCAAACTCAAAATCAGGAGAGGCAATACACATTTTTATGCAAACGTTCCAATCTGGATTTTATGGGTTCAACTGTGGGCCTCTAATGCTGCACACAATGCTATAGTGATAATAAGATCTATTGGTGGCATCTAGCACATTCTGAATTCCAGACTGTGGCGACAAAGTGGCGCAACGAAAAGAGGCAGAAGGAGAAAAGCAAAATGGAGCATGAAAAACTGCACTGCATCAACGCTCTCACTTCACTCTAAGTTAATATTGAGTTGTCGCTATGACGCACTCCTATAATGCGTGGAGGTCGAAGGCTGCCACCAAAGTATTGCAGTTACAGTGCGATTTTATTCTAGGGTCAGGCCCCACCCAAAACGTTTTTAAGTTCCTGTGGTGAGAAAACATATGGAGGGTGCAGGTCATCCTAAATATGATCTACAAGCTCTTGTCAAAAGAAAAAAATGCTTCTTTATTTTTTATATTGGGCTTTATGGCTTCTTATCCAAAGCTTGTCAGTGTTTACTCCAGTCTTCATATAATATTTTCTTAATACAGCACATATCTATCACCGTAAGATTCCAAAACTTCTTGACAAGGAGGGATATAGGCCATCATCCTGCCACCCTTCAGTCCAGACTGCCCCTAAATGGGGCTGTTTTGCCCCAGGAATTTGACGTATTCCAAACAAATTGTTAATATTGTCAGAAATTCAAGGGTGAATATTCATGTTCATGCCATGCTTGCGTGTTTTTTTTCTTCTTTGGGTGCTTGGTTTCTTCCAACTACCGAAAAATATTCTTGCTAGATTAATTGAGCACACTAATTTATTCAGAGGTCAGAAGGTGGTCGTTAATAATTGTTTGTATCACTGCACAATTGGCTGTCTGCCTACATTCCACAGAAAGCTAGAATAGCCATCAGCATCCCCACAATACAATTGTATGTTGATGATTGTATATTCACTGAACAAAAACTACAGTTGAGTGTGAAATTTGGAATGATTGTAAAGAAAAATGGTTTTCTTTAGCATGTCCAATATGTTTATGGAGTAAATTGTTGTTCATACATAATATGTAAGTACAGTGACACATAGGGGGTGAGAAATATTTTTCACATGCAACAAACATGCTCACCTATTTCAATTTCCCCATTTTAAACAAAAATCTTGTGAGATTATATTGCAGAGAATAACCCGAATTTTTAGCTATAACCACACCAACTGTCTTGGTTAAAAACAACTTAATTATGATTACATATGCACAATTTTCCAATAATGTCTTATTGCCACAGTGCTAACCTGATGGTGTCCAGTCAATATAAACTCATCTCATTGTTCTCAGATGGTAATCCTTTGTCCATTAGAATCAACGCCATTCATCTCGCTCTCTGTTTCTCAGATAATTTACCCTAATTGAGATAAAGTCATCAACATTGCAACAAATGAGCTGAGCATCATGCTTACTTGTCATAATATCCATGTTTCCTTATACGTATGTGTGTGTTGCTGGTGTCTACAAAGGTTTAGGTATCATTATCCTAGACTTTCAATGAGGCCACTAGGAAGTGACGGTGAATCTCTTATTCAAATCACAGGGGCTTCTATTTCAAGATTTAATATTGTTATAGCACTCACCACATTCCTAACCAAATGTTGTGCAGCATTAAAAGCTTTGAAACAAACAAAGCCATTAACCAATGAAGTGGAACACTCTGAACGTACAAAACCATCATAATTTGCACAGTTTCCTCCAACAGGCATCTCTGTCTGCATTGTGAATCACATTAGGTGAAATTAGTTATTAAACTAATTAAATAAAGACATTACAAAAACTGAGAGAAGGGCCTTACTTGTGTTCTCTACTTATGTGTGCCCTGTAAGGTATTGTCTAGTACTTTACAGCTAATAGTTCACAACCTATATATATATATAAAATTATTTTTTTTAAATATTGCGGCCCATGACCCATCCATTTATCTGACCTTTTAAATGTATTTGATTTATTTCAGAAAACTCCAAAGTGTGTTTGCTTCAGTGCTTATAAAGTGTTCTAACCTAATCTGTAGTATGAAATCATGTTCCCATACTGTGCTATACTAGAAAGGACATAACAGCGAATAGAATTGCAAGAAAACATTGCTCGGGATTTTTATTTTCATGAAAACAAAACCTAATCCCAATGACTCGGGGTGGCCATGATAGATAGATCAACAAAAAAACACTGCAGTTTATTTTGTAGAGGATGTAGGCGCTATACAAAGCATATTTTTTTACAGAAACGTGCAGATTTTTTTTCTAAGCACCGTTGTTTTATTCTGGATTTTTTTTAAAGGAAGACTTGATTAGCCCTGAGGTATTACATAATGCTACTACAATGTGCAGTCGAAGAGCCTTTTTATAAATAAGATTTGCAATTTCACTGTACAATATTGTGCATAAAGTAATAAATGAGGGCAAACCACTGAGGAATTTGTGTATGTGTTGCAGTCAATATATTTGAAGTATACTGAGCATCTATATTTCATTAGATTTTGAGGAGTGTGATGGTGCTAAAAATAAAGCTTTACTGGGAGATAATTTAGTTTGGGCTCAGTTTCGCCAAGGAAACAATTGATTTATTACATATTGAAAATATGAGTTTCGGTAGTTTTTTTATTATTATTTTTAAGAGGGAATTGGTGTTATTGTTTAGGTTGTTGTCATGTTTACGCAAAAAACGCCCTAGTTTTAACTGAGATGACAAAATATCAACATGATGTGACATTGACCTGTTCTAAAGCAATATGATTTCATACAAAAGCTAAATTCTTCTTCTGTGATTAGTAGAAATCAGAAAACTAAAGACATGTCCAAAATGGTAACTGGTCATTCAATGAATGAATGAAAATGAGTGGGAGTAAGAAATGAATCACTTGCTGCTTTGAAAAAATGTAGAAAATAACCTTAAAAAATAGTAAACAGGAATGATGGAATTAAGGCAATCCACTGTACAATTACATTATCTTTAACAGATGTGCTGTACCCAGATGTTTTACACAAAAACAACACCAACATAATAATGTCCTCAGAGACAATGTGCACGACAACAGATGCTGCCAAAGTGGCAGTCAAGTGAATCTATAAATAAAAAACACAAGTCCAAAGAAAAAGACATTCACAATGGCCTCCAATGGCCATTTTCCCACCAGCATTGCGCACCTGACACTTTTATTCCTTTTGACCGTTGCAGTGACAGATGACTCAACACACTGTCACTAACTCCAGCCTTAGCACTTGTATCCACGTCGTCTTTGTGAGAATTTGCACACTACAAACTAAGAGCCATTTCGACGCTGAGTGAATCTCGCCAATGATTCACAAGGGTCAGTGACAGAAAAAAAATTCGAGCACATCGAAAAATTGCCAGTGTCTATTTTCTTATGAAAACTAGTCCTGAAAATTCTGCAACAAATAGTCATAAAAGCTTGTTATTGTGTGTTAACTGCTGTTGACAACCTAGACAGAACAATATTATGCCACCTTAGGCAGTTTTCATCAAGGTCATTTACTGTGCAACCAAGAGCGGGTGCTCTGTAAATAAGAGTCATAGCTTTCACTCATGAATCCGCATGATTGACATATATCCCTTAGTGCGCTGGCCTGTTGGATGGGCTACTGCTTTGATTACAGAGTGCTTGCGATGACTAGATTTTAAGACTGATGTTCACACCAAAAAAAGCAGACTTACTGCATTCCAATATATACAAATAACAGCCTGCTAAGATGAGGAAAGAGAAGATGAAGATGATGAAGCTTGATAAATGACAGGCTTTAGAGCAATGCATATGCACTCTGCAGTGAAGCGGACACATGCGGAACAGAATAATAATGTGCACGCTCTGTCCTCAGCCAGAATAGTCTTATTTATTTATTTATTCATTTGAAGCATGCGTCTAGCTATAAATATTTTACGTCAATGTGACGCCCATACAGCATCACAGGCTACATACAAGGTGACTATATAGCCCACCACAACTCCTTTACATTAGGTTACATCCTAGCCCCCCACTCTGCATTCAGTGGGACCGGTCAAGTGTTGCCTTTCCAGGCCACATTCCCATGAGCAAGCCTGGGGTTGCCATGCCATTGGCATGGTGATCTGCACACAGGTTGATACATCATCATACAGTCTTGAAAGGAAGCAATAATAAGATTTACCGTGTCACCAACAGGAGCACGTAAATACACATCCAGTCAGTGGACACCAAGTGGCGAAATTGCAACCGCTCTCGTACAGTCCTTAGATAGGATGAGAAATGACTTCACCGACTACGGTTCTTCTTACGGCGAAAGAAGCGAAATAAGCAGAAGAAAACGTGTGCAACCCTTTGCAAAGGAGCAGGAAGGTAGCGTGTGTATTCTCCCAAGCCACGCAGGAGGATGGACGGATGGAAGTCCGCTGGTCTGTGCAAGAGGAGGATAGAGGCGTATTTCTTTCCGCCTGTCTCCTCCCGTCCTCCCTCCCTCTCGTTCTCCCTCCTCTCTATCTCTATCCCACGTTATCGTTCCCCCCGATGCCTTTTTCGCCTTCTTTGACTTTTCTCCACTAGGGCCAAAACAGTGCGGTCAACTTCGTCGGAGACGGTCAGTGATGACAACCTGGTTAGATTATTTTTTGGGGGGGTCGGCCGAGCCAAGTGGACGCTCAGGGATGAGAGCCCGGTGACATGAGGTTTGTGAGGCAAGAAGGGCGGGGGAGAGCTCAAGGATGGGTGGGTGGCTGTTTTAGGAGCGCAGGGGAGGTGGTGATGATTTCTGCCAAGGGGATGCACGCAGAAAGATAGAAAGAAAAACGGAAAGAAAGCACGAGAAGAGTGCAGAGACCAAGTGAGCTATATCTGGTGGAAAACATGGACGTGGATCTGACTCCGAGATGTCTAGAGTAAGGGCTCCACCTACTGTGTGTAAACACGCAGAAAGAATGGGGTTAAACTTGGGGCAAAACTCAATGTTTACCCCAATAAACTTTATGATCGCATAAAGTTAGTTTATAAAGTTATTACCCTAGTAAATATAATGGGATTTAAAAAAAAGGCTGACAACAGTCTTGACTATTTAGGGCATTTTTTTTTAAAATCACAAAACTAGCACATCATCAACAGTAGGGGGAAAATAATGTATATGTTTTGCCCTATTATCTTATATAGATATACATATAAATTATATCCCCCCTTTATGTTTTTATTTATTTATTTATATATGTATATGTATATTTATATATGTATAAATGCCTGAATACAACTTTGCCAACTATACCCTCCTAAAATAGACAAATATATACTATACATTGACATACCTGTCAACTGGTACGTTCTCGCCGTAATTGGTACAACTGAAAGCCCATTTTTATATTGGTACGCTGTACACATGAAAATGGTACGCTAAACGGTGATTTTGAGAAAAAAAAATAAATTAAGGCACTTTCTAGCCATTTTTCACCATCCGCCATTGTTTCTTCCCGGAAACGCATGTCTGCCAAGTGATATATGTACCGGCGCCTCTGATTGGCTAAAAAAAAAAGATCATGATAAACATTTCGTTTTGTAACACTTTCACCATGTGATTTCCGTTTCCTGTTCCCTTGTTTATGTTTACTTTCATTTTCACTTGTTGTTCGTGATTTTTTACAAAAAAGTAAAGTGGTAAGATTTTCCATGTATTTATACATATATGTAAGGGCGAAAACAAAATTTGGTAAGATCACAAATGGTTCGAGGTTGACAGGTATGCATTGAGAGTGTTATTTGCTAAACTGCGTGGCTCTACTTAATGACGTTGTGTCCAATGGGTGTCCGGACAGAGGATCATCCATCGGTCGACATGCGCACTCGAGGGCGCACAAACGAGGTTGCCAATTTGTAACACGCTTTGATAGCAGGTTGTATTTAATGCGTCGTGATTATTAGGGGCTGATGGAAACGCACTTGTATTGCGTATCCAGGCGACTTGGAGAAGGCTTTAAGCGTCCACAGTAACATCTCGGACCTGTTGCACTTCCCCCTGCGTCAGTGAATCAAGTCTGCAGAGCTTTATTGGCCGGCCGCGATGATCGTCTGCTCGTCACGGTAATGGATAGAATGAGGTTCTGCTGTCTGTATGTCATGTCAAATTACTACCTAACGCGCATATTTAATGATCATAAATGATTTTCATATTGATGTTGTCTACTCTGCATCACCCTTATTAAAAGAAAATAAATTCCAAATAAACCGTGAAGGGCATATTCCCTGCGACGAACCTATCTGTTGCCTATTAATTAGCTTTTCAATGAGACGTTGTCATTGCCAACTGAAACCACTTGTGCACAAATTCAATGGACACTTCATTATGGACAAGTCAATTTAAAAGCAATACAACAATAGCTTTAAAAAAACGAATAATAAAAAGCTAAATCTGCTTTTAGAGGACAAAAATGATTCATAACATGTTGAGTTGAGTGATGGATGTTAAAAGTGTGTAATTAAAAAAGTTTTTAACAAATAACACCACACAATGGGATACAATTGATTACTACAAAATGTAATAAAAGTGGACACGTATTAATTTATATCTGTCTGTGACAGCATCCAAATTAATGGCGACGTGAGATCACTTTTATTCATATGCATAAGATTGTGCAAGAGTTTACATAATGTTGTGAGTATCAACATTATAAATATATAGTGGACTGATAGAGAGGCAGTATGTCGCAGGTAATTACCATCGGGGACTGGTAAATCCTTTTGGAGATTTAAATCCTGCTAAAGAGCATTAGTTAACAAGCCACTCGCTTGTATGAGAAAAAATGATAATGGCAAGGGAAATGAAGTGTGTTGTTGAACAGATGTGGAATACATATTGGTCCCATTTCTTTCATTATGATCGGAAGATGATTCTGTATGCAGTCAGAATTAATTGGTAGAAGAAAGTTGTAGAGAATGTTGGCGACTCTTTTCACACATACAGTGAGAACAATTTTTTTTATTAGTCTTTTTTCCCCCTGCAGGTGTTAAAATCAATGGCGCAATGAAGAAAATGACATTTAACTGAAACAGGAAGTCAAAGCAAGCAAGCAGGTCTATGATGGAGATCATTGGTAAGTTTACTAAAGACTTCTAGACCAGACACGATGGCTCCATATTTCTATTCTGTATTTAAGGCAATGTTGTTGGTGTAGTGCACTCAAAGAAGATGACAACTTTGTTGTGAAGAGTTTCTGGCACCTTAAGCGTCTGCTGTGTGCAATTACTGAATTTGTGTGTCATGCTCAATAGCTCCTGTCACACAAAATTCAGCAGGCAAACATGACCCCATGCAATTTTCAGGCTCCTATGATTACAGACACTCACAGAATTATTGAAACTAAAACTCCCAAAGTCAAATTGCAACAATAACTTTCACTGTCACCGTTTATTACCGCTAATCCCAATATGTATTAAAAAGGATTTGCAATTGGAAAAACTCAATTCACTAGTGTAGAATTGTTTTCCCATTGACTAAAACATCTGTTATTTTATGCAACCAAAATGAAGAATAAAAATTGTAAGATGCATTATTTTCTTGATGTACTGTACGAATTGTTTGTAGTGAAATAAAAACAACAAAAAAGCAGACATCCATTGAATGGTTTGAGGGATGATGGCTGAAATCTGCTTTAGTGAAGTGTATACTGCAGCTCTGGGCGGCCTGTAGGTTGAGTGGTTTAGCGGGTCGGCCTCACAGTGGGAGATCTGGGTTCAGATCCAGGTTGATCCACCTGTGTGGAGTTTGCATGTTCTCCCTGAGCCTGCGTGGGTTTTCTCCAGGTACTCCGGTTTCACATTCCAAAGACATGCATGATTGGCTAATTAGCCACTCTAAATTGACCCTAGGTATGAGAATGAGCGTGAATGGTTCTTTGTCTCCTTGGCTGGCCACCAATTAGAGTGTCCCCCGCCTCTGGCCTAAAATCAGCTGGGATTGGCTCCAGCACCCCCACCCCGCAACTCTGGTGAGGATAAAGCGCTTCAGAAAACGAGATGAGATGAGATACTGCAGTTCTTTCAGCTCAAATGGATGTGGGACCATTAAGGCTTGAGATTTCTAGTGGTATTATTTTCCTTTATTATATTGTGATTGTTTTATAATTGCGTCTTTGAAATTCCTGATGCCGAATACTGATGAATATAAAAGACAGGCTTCCATTTATGCTTTCAGAATTAGGCTAGTTGTGAGTGTTAAGGACACGCCATAGCTCCAGGGATGACTGCAAAGTCACCCGGGAGAAACCTTGTAGCTGAATGACACACAAATTAATGCCGTACAATTTCTGAGCAGATACTCAGCGTGCCTTGGAGGCTGTGGAGCGACTTCAAGCCAAATTGAAAGAGCGAGGGGAGGCTCCAGCTCAAGAAAAACTCAGCCTGCTGAAAACTGTTCTACGGAGCCCCCTATTCCTTCATATATTAAGCTTACAGAAGACTCAGCAGAAGCCCCCAGCCAAGGTACAGCATGAGCTCAAGTGTGTGTGGGTGTTTGGTGTACATTGAATGAGTAAGAAGGGAGCTGGAATCATTCCTTAAAATACTGAATGCAGGAAGCAAACCGGATGAGTAATCTTCTTACCTTGGCTTACCACTAAAGCCTGAAGACAGCAAGAGGGAGGCAGGAAGAGGGTTAAAGGAAGAAGTGGTTGTACACAATGTAATGTCAATAAGTTATCAAAGAGTCATACACACGTTTTTGTGTAGTGTTGTATGTGTTCCGGACGTGATCAAGATACAACTGCTCTAGTACTTGAAAAGGGTTATTTACTGTGTAGTTTATGTGAAAGATAACTCAAAATCAAGGTGTTATGTTGCTTGGCAGTGTATCAAGGCTTGATAAGTGTGATTAAGTCTTAATAGGCTAACACAAGCATTATTGCGTCTTCCAGTTACTGTTCAGGAGTCATTGAGAGCTTTCATCTTGACTACTCTCTCTACAATCTGCTATTGCTTCTTCATATTATTATTAATATTATTCCTATTATTGTTTATTATAGCCTTGACCAAGAAAGAACATTATCATATCTCCACCACCATTTAAAATTCACATTGTAAAGAAGAAAAAAAAATACTGCTGCTTTAAGGATGTATCGATTCAAAACAATACTTTTAGTTGCTATTATGGTTTAATCCATCACAGATAGTTTTATGTTAATATGTTTCTGTCTGGCTCTTTGATACCTCTGCTGCAATAACTAAATGGTTGTTGATTAGCTTAGTGTCATTGACTTGGGTATTGAGACATCGCAGAGTAAACATTTCATAAGAAAATTAATATTGAACCTAATGAATAATGGCATATAATCACCAACATCAATGCTTGTGTTTATTTGGGTTTGCCTTATCACAGCAACCTTAATCATTGTTTGCCTCCTATTTCCAAATTTTCCAGGCCAAGGGTCTTTCCAAATCAGTGTCAATGAGCTATGGCAAGTGCCAAGGTGTGTCGATGGATTCCAAGGCACTCAGCCACAGTGACTCCTACACCTGGGCCATGGAGAACCAAAGACCTAAGTCCTTCCATAGAGACGGAAGTCTTTCTTCTCTGGACTCACAGGACTTGTCCTTTCCAGATCTCTACGCAGAAAACTGCATGCCCATTGAATCACAGGTATCTCAAATATAAATCGTAAGCATGAGATTATTTTTAAAAAGTGCAGCAATTTATTCTCAAGGCACATATATTGCCTTTCAAAATGCTAATTTTTTTTTAGTGAATATGACACAAGCATTGCTGAGTATTAAATTTTGTGATTCTGCTCGACTTGCACGATGTCAATTTCGTTTATATGCCTTTCCTTTAGTACTGCACACCACCTCGGATTTCCCGAACTATGTCCATGGGGAGGAATCTGTCAGCAATTGCCCATGAGGTATACACATCTGTTTTTTTCTTATTGGCTTTCTATTAGAAGTTGTGTATATCAGCTTCAATTGTGGTGCTCAGTTGTAACTCGTATATGTGATAATGTATTTTGGTCGCTGCGTCAATCACAGAATTGCCGAACTATGGACCAATTTGGGAATGTTTATACAACAACAGGGGAGCATTGATGGCTGTAGTAAGGGAGGATATGAAAGTCGGTAGTGTCCTGGAGGATGGTGCAAGATCATATCTAATTTCGTGGGACGTTTTGTCTTGACTAGGCTGTTCTTTTTTTTTTTTAATTCATTAGAGGCGACACCTGGAAATCATAGAATTAACTAATGATGGGAAAGGGCTCGGCTTTGGCATCATAGGAGGACGAAGTACAGGAGTCATGGTCAAAACAATACTGCCTGGTGGAGCAGCTGGAAAGGTGCGTGATTGAAAAATTGCTTAAAATGTGCAATTTGGTCAGACAATGAGAAAATCAATGTTAATCTAACATTGTACTGAACTTTGTAAGAAGTAATGCAAAATCCCCCCCCCCCCAAAAAAAAAAAAATCTAACATTCCTCAAATGTAAACACACTTCTTGTATTTTATTTTTAAATTAGCATGATAGACTTGCTCTCACATTGGCTCCCAACACCTCGCTACCCTCCCATTGAGCACTCTTAATGAGTTAACATAAAAATGTCTTCTGATTATATGTTGGCATACCAAGGATAAACGCCTGCGCAGTGGGGACCAAATCTTGCGCATTGGAGATACCGATTTGGCTGGCATGAACAGTGAGCAGGTTGCACAGGTGAGATAATGGACGGATGGATGGATAGATAGATGTGGGGTCCATTAATATTCATTGCCCTCCTGGCCCAGGTGCTGAGAAATGCTAGTAGCAAGGTAAAACTACTCATCGCCAGGGATATCAACAAGGACAACATTTTCTCTCCTGTCCTCAGCCAGGAGTCCTTGGATGGCGAGGTCTGTTACAATTGCAAATTGTACTCAAAATAAAAAAAATATCATTGTAAAAGACAACATTCTAGAGGTTGTAGTGTTCAAGCAATGGTTCAGTTCCTGTGATTTTTTAAAAAATATATATTTTTGTAATCATTAATACATTAATCTTTACATACCTTGAATTGGTGTGTACTTGTTTAGAAAACAAGAATGAACTATTACCAACACAAGTCATAAATAGAGCTGGGCTGTTTTAACTGCACAGCAATGACCATGATCTTACCCCTCAAATGTTAAATATATACTATCAATGTGTAATTATTCTTAATAAATTGGGAAGGTGTAAATTGTGGTATAAACAATGTTTTCTGTGTGTTTCTCACCAGGTTTATGACTTAAATGATGACTATGAATTCAGTGTGCAGTTTACTAAAAACAGTTGGGGATTGGGATTCACCATTTCCAGCTATATTGGTGACCTAAACTCAAGTAATAAAGAATGTTTCATACATTTTATAAACTAAATTGAGGGGGGAAAGGTGGAGTTGTGATGAGCATCATTTTTGTTCTTCCTCCTTAGTGTACAGTGCTGGTGTGACAGTGAAAAGTATTTTAAAAGGGAGCAGTGTTGACCAGGATGGACACATTCATATTGGCGATATCATCTTGTCTGTAAGTATGAATAAAAATCATTTGAAATGGTTTGGACTGTTTATGTGCTTGTTGAAGAATAAACATCCATTCATTTATTTTCTGAGCCACTTATCCTCACGAGGGTTGCTGGGGTGCAGGAGTTTGTCCCAGTCCAAAACGGGCAGCCTAAAACTGCCTAACATGGGTGGGGATAAAATCACAGCCGTGCACATTTTTGATATGAATGACATTTCTGTGACTTTGTTGACAAGAACAACACAAACAAAAAATATATCTTAAATTGTTTTACCATTGAAGGTCCACTATGATTGGTGGTGCTCAGTCACAGTCCATTTGCTATAAAATATACTAAAAGCTAATCAGAGAGATAATGATTTACAGTAGGGCTGTACCAGGTTGGTTAAGATAGTGTGAATAATGTAGAGTTGGAAAATGACGCAGGCAACTAATATTTAGTTTCACCGTTGCTTTTGGGACTGATAAACTAAATGTCTGTTTCCAAACTAGAAATTGAAATCACAAACCTTTGAGAGCCATTATAGTAAATTGCACCTTTTCTGCTGTGAAAGTGCCTTGGAATTTGAGGACAAATTCCAGGGCTTTACCCCTCACAGTGACATCTTTTTGTAAATATAGTAAGCCTGTTGTTTCTGCTTTTCTGACCCTGACATTTTGTATTGCTAGAAAATGCTATTTTTGCCGCATGATTACATGCAGAAAACTAGAAAGTCTGGGAACAAATGGCAATAACAATAAACATCTCTAACAAATAGCTCTCATGGCAGCCTGTCCCACATGGTATTAATATCTTAGCTCAAATTTTCTTGTTTATTTTTAAGTTCAAGGTTTGCATAAGGTCCCAACTTCAGTTTGGTGCTATTTACAGACCAGGAGGAAAACCGTGTGGACAAGCTAAAAGCCCCAAAAGGGATATGTTCTGGGAAATTGACTTTTCAACTGTTTGTATACACATAATTAGGTCTCTGGAGTTCTTGCTGACCCATGTGTGACTGAAAAATTAT
Organism: Stigmatopora nigra; assembly: GCF_051989575.1. Taxonomy (NCBI): domain Eukaryota; kingdom Metazoa; phylum Chordata; class Actinopteri; order Syngnathiformes; family Syngnathidae; genus Stigmatopora; species Stigmatopora nigra. Next base: position 5,718,425 of record NC_135513.1, read on the forward strand.
AGAACCAAGTAAACGTTTTGTTCGCTGCCACTTCTGAAAAATGTGTCTTGACCTGGAATGAATTATATCTTGGCAATAATTAAATCACATAGTGATGCCTTTGTACAAGTGCAATTCATTTCCCCATTTATGCAGAAAAATTAGACTAGAGGGATTATGTATGAGTGTTAAATCATACAAGCAAGTGACTTACATTCACAGGTTGCTTTCAATCTCTCATGACACAAAATTTGGTTGGCAGTATAAAATTTCCTCACACGGTCACAAACCTTGCAATATATGCCTGGTTGTCATGTTAACAAAGGTTTATAGAGTCTGGCCCCCACAAATACCACTTAAAATGTGCTTAAATTGTGATAAATGGAGGTTAATTGTACTTTAGTCATTCCAGCTTTGTGCAGCGTGATTGAGCAATTTCAGAGCTTTTGTTAAGGTACTCTGGAAGCATTTCTAAGTGGGGAAAATGCAGATTCAATCTCCTGTGTGTAGCATATTTCTTGAGATACTTGGGTCTGTTAGGAGAAAGTTCCACATTTTCACATAATATTCTGGATGTCCTTCAATGGACAAGAAACAGAAAAAATTAAATGATTTGATAATTATTTCGCTAATTATCAGTCCTGTTAAGGACCTGTGTTAGACTGGAGTGTGTTTTAGACTGTTTTCCTTTGTGTGACAACTCACAAATTCAAAGAGGAAGTATAAAATATTTATACGTTGACTCAAAAATCTAATGAGTCATGCAGTAGGTTGAATGGTGTGTGAGTTAAGGTAACCAATGAGGAGTATGAGGAATGGTTTAAATTTTTTAAGAAATGGGATGCAAAAAAAAGGATCAAGAGTACTAACTGCTCTTAAATTAACCCCCTTTCTGTCTCCAGTTTTTGAAGTGTGTACCACTATAAGTGGCACAAGCTGTAGAAACAGCAGTAGCTTCATTAGGAAGGATTTTTACCTGAATGTGACCAATTCAAGAATAAAATATAAAGGTTGGAACTTGCTGATCATGATACCAGTTCATTTTCAATAGACTCACTGCCAGCTTCCTCATTTGTATTTTTATGCTACCTCAATATCCAGTACTGGTTTGTGGAAACCATTGCTGTACGGCTTCGATTTCTTGGCAGCATTTCCTTGACTCTTCCTTAATCTCTGTCATGCTCCCTTCTCCGTGTCACTTTCCCAGGTGGATGGTGTGAGCCTGCAGGGCTGCAGTGAGCAGCGTGCAATGGAGGTGTTGAGAAGGACAGGCCCTGTAGTCAGACTGAGGCTGCTGAGAAAGACTGTCTGTCTTAGTCACATCTTGCCCCCAGTTCCTCCACTGGAACCCCTCAGACACTCCCACAGCTTCCACGAGGGCAATCCCTATAGAGTGGGCCTAAACAAGATTCATGAGACAGGTTAGATGTTGGAATAAGCATAACAAACTCGATTTATTTTTCCACATTATCTTTTGGTTTTTATGATGAGGCTCCTTGGCCTAAATGATATTCATAGACATTTCTAGCTTCCTTTTTCAGTTTCTATAAAGAAAGAAGACCACATACTGTTATTGAACATTTACAATCTATTGACATTTTGCGAAAACTCTGTCTTTGCCTGGATAATATGACTCACTTTTGATTCTCCCAGTCAGAGAGATATTTGTTGACTCAGTATGTGTTTTAGCACTTGCAATGCATTTCATTAAATTGTATTGGTGTCCCAGTAACTGTAACATTGACATTATTCATAGTGAGTTGAGACGCATGTTTGTTAAAATCTTTGCTTCCTCCCAGGAATATGCTCACTGCGTGAAATCTCCCGGCGTGTTGCATACGCCAACAGACGGCCCCGACATGATTCAAGAAACGGTAAGCTCCCCTTTCCTTATGCTGCACTGCAGTCTGCAAGTGGATGATGAGACTCACTCTGATACTCTTAAGTAGGCTTGTGGAAGAGCAATGTAGCGGCAAAAGCATGCTCTTTGATGAGAGTCTATTTATAGTGATGTGCAATCATGTGTTTATCCAACTTATTCAGCTCTTTCCAGATGATTTGCCTCTTAGCTTTCCTGCATATGTGTCTTTATAGAGAGATTTCTTATGATTTGATTGGGGAGTTCTTTTTAAAGGAGCTTTGATTAGTATGAAGCATTCAAAGATCAAATACAGGAAAACATTGATTTGATGCGAAGATGCGGCTTTGATTAATGCACTTTTTAGTGGCTTTTTATACGAACATCATTGCTCCAAGGTCAGGTAGTTTTCTCTTTTAATATACAGTACAGATAATGAATATGTTTTCTAGCCTAGCGGGAATAAATGCTACAGGCCTATGATCATATTTGGCTGTTAATTGTATGTGTATGTGTGGCGTTGGGGGGATGTCTTTGACCCCAGCAGTACGACTGACACTGGCAGAGGAAGAAGATCTAAGGATGAGGTGGCAATGTGCAGTTGGACCCCGATTCGAAGTTATAGTATGTACTTTTGTTAATATTTATATCATACATTGCTTGAATCGTCATTTTGGTTATGACTTCATGTGACTTAAAGCTTAAGCATCAAATGGCAACAAATGTATATTAATACCTCAAGAATTGCATGGTTTTAGGCAACCACCACATGTGTTTACAATAGTATGAATCCTCTATAAGTTTTTAAGGTGCAGGTGAGAAAGTCTGTCGTTTCCACTAATTAAATGAATGGTTGCATTATCATTGATGGAATACATTTTCTACATTCCAGGAAAATGTGTTAAGTTCATATTCATACTTAACTCAAGGACTCCCGTGTTGGAAAGAGGTGATATTTTTACTCTTCCTGTTTTAGGTTTGCCAGCTGGAGCGTTTCAGTGAGACAAGTGGCTTGGGCATCAGTCTAGAGGCACGGGCTGGACACCATTACTTGTGCTCTGTTTTACCAGAAGGCCCAATTGGCCAAAGTGGCAAGATTTTCACTGGGGACCAGATCCTAGAGGTGAGGATCCTGAACTTGTCAATAGGCTAAGGGTTGGGATTTTTGTGTTGTTCTTTTAACAGGAAAAGCAATAGGGTGAATGGGTGGTTAACTTGCCTCCTTCTACTGTATGCACGAAGCAAACCGTGATTGAAACCAATTAGTTGTCTGTATCAAACTCAATTGGGGGGCATTTCTTTAAGAGTGTATAATATTAACATTTTTTTAAATATGATCCTGAACATTTCATTTAGATCACCATTTGAGAGTAGCATCAAGTAAGAAACCAGTAGCATTAACAAGAAGCTGGATGTCAGTGTGCCCGGCATTTCTGCTCTTAAGGGGGCAGAGTTTGCACTCCCACAGCTGCCATAAGCAAGAATCATGAACTCACACACATTACTCGTCATTCGTGAGGAAAGCTTGTCAAATTTTGGCAAGTATCCAAGTGAATTTTGCAGCCATTTGTGGACCTTTGCTGTACTCTTCCACTCTAAATCTCTGTCACATTGCAAGGCTTTGATCCTCACCTCAGAATTCCACCATAGCAAAGTTGATTTTTTTTCTCCCAATTCCCAAACTAACCCCTCAATTTCTAAGTCTATTTGAATATTAAAAAGAGAAACTACTCACCGACCCAAAGTATTACAGACATCCCAAAATGGACAAAACATTGATTTTGATTTGAGTTTGTATTAGACTCAAAACATATTATTACATTTTGCTTCGTTTTATAACATTCTCAAACAAAACCGAAAAAAATGGAGGTAATTTAGCTTACCTCAACATGTCTTTTGTATTCATTAATTCCGCCATAATGGGTAATTTTGAAGTCATTGTTGCACACTGTACACCTCGTCATCATTTTTATCTTGACTAAATATATCATGAAGTATATTTTGTTATAAAGTAAGTTTATTATTTTCATTTATTTGTGGCAGATGTGTCTTTCTGTAACATGCATTATATGTAAACTCCATTGCAGGTGAATGGTATCCCACTTATTGGAGAGACACACAAAGAGGTGGTCAACATCCTCAAGGAGCTGCCCATGTGTGTTTACCTGGTTTGCTCCCGCATTGTGCCCCCTGCTATTCCTGACAGTGATGAAGAAGAAGAGGAGGATTGCCACCTTACCCTGAAAGAGCTACTGGCTGAGTTCAATGACAAGGTGAATGGCAGGGAAGGCCTGATGTGTCTGCAACTGCTTTTCAATTCTTTTTCCTGCTGCAGGATCAACATTTATTTTCCCTTTTCTCAGTTAGACCAGGGCTGCGTTATTCCCTGTCCTACAGCTGAGGACATCACAAAGCGTGGTGTGCCCCCCATGTCTCCCCCACTTGCAATGTGGGAGAGAGAAGCACAGGTGGTAGAGCTGGAGAAAGGCGATTCAGGATTGGGCTTCAGCATCCTAGACTATCAGGTAATAGACAAGAACCTCAACCTTTCTGAAAATAAGTCAGACTGGAATAAACGGCAGCCTCACCAATCAGTGAAGAAAAATGTGTGTCCAGCAATCTAAAAAGACTCTGGGAGAAAGTTTATTTTCTATGTGAAGGAATATACTGTGCAGATAACTAATATAAAAATGAACTATTGTTTTTATATTTCGCCAATTTTCCAGTGTTGCCACCCACACAATCCATACTACTTGTTAAAAATCATGAGCAAAACAATACAGCTCTAGATAGCTATTCTCAAGATGGGTTTGACAAATAAAATAACAAAAAATAGGTACATTTCCCTGTACCCTGGCGGCTTGACTGGTTAGCGTGTCAGCCTCACAGCTTTGGGGTCCTGGGTTCAAAACCATGTCAGTCCAACTGGTACATTTCCTCTTGAAAATTAAAATGAATATTTTTGTGAATGTTTGTGTAAATAACAGATAAATTGTCTGTCTTGAGATGTTGACATATTAACTACTAGACGTTTGTCTAATGTGTGTGTAGAAATTGTTCATGTGTGACTTTGTCTATATGCTTGTTTGGCAGGATCCAGAGGATGCCACTAAAACAGTCCTGGTAATTCGCTCCTTGGTGCCGGGCGGTGTGGCTGAGAGAGATGGCCGCCTTCTCCCGGGAGATCGCCTCATGTTTGTCAATGAAACCAATCTGGAAGGCTCGAGTCTGGATTATGCTGTGCATGTGCTGAAGTCCACTGGCTATGGCCCTGTGCACATTGGTGTTTCTAAGCCACTGCCGGTAAATTTGGAAAATTCATGTCTATTTGAACAAATTACAGATCAGATGTAAACAGCGCCTCAAGGCAAACATATTCATTTTCAAGTGTTTTCCTAGTTCTTTAGAAAGGCAGTAGTGGCCTGTATACGCTTCACATGAAATGGAAATCATTTGGATATAATGCCTATCGGGCAATTTGTCCACTGTAAACTCATGCTGCTGTTTTAGGCACCCTCTTTGTTCCACTTGTATGTTTCTTGGTAATATGTACTGAAGATTGGCGCCACAGCCTCCTAGATCGCACATTTCTCTATAATACTTAATATATAATATTAAAATAAATTAGTCTTAAAGTTCAATCTTAGGTTAATTGAATTTTAAACTGGTTTTATGCATATATAGCTCATCAGAAATGTTTAATATAACATTTAATATTAACCTATGTCCCTGAAAGAAAATCCATCAGTACAACTCACTTTATGTTCAATTTAAAAGATACAGGATTTACATTGAAAAAAACCTGATTTATTTACAGAGATATTGGCTTTGCATTATTGACATTTGCATAGACATATGTTATACACTTTAACATGTCACACATACTTTAATTTATGGATTAATTTTTGATTGATGTGTTGTTGAGGGCTGAAAGTAACTACTGCATGTTTGCCCTTGGCAAACAAACAAGCATCAAGACAAGCTAAAAAAAAAAAAAAACATGCAACATGCCCGATTGAACATATGAAAAATATATTTGCTGTCGTAAATGAATTAAATTATGAAATACAAAGACATCTGACAAATATGTACCAATGGATTAATTTTGAAATTGCGTGACTTAATGTTTGGCATATTGAAATAGTTAATGAACTTAGAAGTTATTTACAACTGATTCAAAATATGCACACATAATTGAAGACATTGTATTCCATGACTGAACTAAAGATGTGGCTAAATTCACTGCATGACTTGGACATTTCTGGCGTAACCCAACGTGATATATATTGAAAATATAATTGGCTGAATGACTCACGTTAAGTATGTGACGTTTTATTATCCAAGACTAGCTAATTACTGAATGTACTCTCAAGAACTCTCTTTTGTTGTGGACTGTGGCTTAGTAACAAGGACCACCGGGTCCAGTTACAGGCTGTCTGAATATTTAATGCCCCTCCAAGGTGAGCACATAGCTCAGCCACACTAGAAATAGAGAGGCCAGAGGAGGAGTGACTGATATCTAATTTACTGCCATCTCTCAACTTTACGTGGCGTATACTTTGTAATTGTAACAAGCTGCTATTGGTAATTGTATTTTGTCAGTTGGAACTTTGTGGTGGCCTGACGCCCATCTTGGAGAGGAGCCTGCGAGGTTCTTGCGATGACAGCGATAGCCACACTCAGGTCAGCCTGCTAGCGGATGCAGCCGAGGCCAACACTTGCAACGTGGCGGATAACAACTTCCATCCATATTACAACAACTTGGTAAGAAACATGTATACATACATTTTAGATAGATAGATAATCTATTTCTTAGAAAAGCCAGTGGGTGATTTTTGATAGCCATTCTATTTCTTAGAACAGCCAGTGATTGAATGTGTGTTCTTTGGAAACTACATGGTGCCCATAAGCACTGCTTTCATATAAGTATTAAAATATTTAAATAATTACATATTTAAACACACCAAATAACAACTTAAAATTATGTTATGCACACTCAAGAAACAATTACCTGATTAACAAATGTCAAAGGCACATGAATCATGAACTCCCTGGTATGATCCTGGAAAAGATTTAAAAATTACCCTGAAAGGGGGCTTTAGGCCAGACGATCGCACTCAAACTCTGCTGACAGCAACGATCCCACTTCGGACGGGCTCTGGCATTTACCTGGAGCACACTGTATTTGAGGCAGTCTGGCAATGTACTGCACTGTCGTACATGTTGTCCACTATGGACGTTGGATTCAACGTCTGCCTACAGCGTGCTAACACTCTAAATTGCCCTTAGGTATTGGTGTGAGTGTGCATGGTTGTCCATCTCCTTGTTCTCAGCCAATTGCTCCTCTTATTTATGATTGCAATTCCCTTAATAAGTGATTTAAAAAAAAAAAGTGCGAATGCAACGTGCCAAAATACTGGTAATAGACATATAAAATACGGAGAAAATGTATATGTTGACAGGTATGACATTATATTAAAATGTAGTGCAGTTTGGCAATACTGTAAATTACAACAAAAACTACACAACAGAGGTTGTTATACTGGTCATTTGTAGGGGTGTAACGATCCATTGATCTGAATCAATACTGTTGTCCAAAGAATCAATGTCATGTCATTGGTAATTTACACCCTTAATCATTTCGCCATCTTGGTCTATTATATGTTCAGGCATTTCACTCTATCATGTATTCTGGCCTAGCATTATTACATAAAAGAAGTACTCATTACACGTCTAAAAGTAGAATACCATGACTATGAAGTTAAAAGTTATACATGGCAAGGTATCACCGCTCACGTGTGGAGAAAGTGGTCCTCGTCAGACTTGTTTATCTAATGTGGCAGCCTTTTGTGCTGGACTTTTCTTAATTGCCTGCGATTGTCTGTTGTTCTCAGTGAATGCCTCCTGGACAATGATGGCATCCGGTGTAGCATAAGAACATGATCTAACCTTGTCTCTCGCACGTAGCTAGCTGCACACACTGAGGTTTCTCATCAAAGATGTTGCAAAGGTAGCATCTGAACATCAGTGCTGCCTGTGAAGGTTCAAAGAATTTCTCCTCACTGAACCTTTCTTTCAATCCACGGGGACCCAAGTAGTCTACCATTGTTGATGTGCTGCCTCCTAGAAGCATTCCCGAGGCCTTCACCCTGCAAGTTATTACTTTTTAAATTATCTTTCCCATGCTGTGCTTCCTGTGCTTCTGAGGACACTGTTGAAGTTTAAATCTTGAAGCCAACAATTTGCCTGCAATAACAGTAGACAATAATAAGTCTTTAAAAAGGGTGGAAAAAAAGCTTTTTCTATCTGTGTTAGAAATCTCTAGGCGTGTCCCTGTCAACTGTCAATCATACTACAGGCACTTGCTAGTATTGATGCTATTGAGATTATTATATTTCTTTGTCAATCTTGGTCGTTTGAACCATCCCAGCCAGAAGAGAATTCTAAAGGAGGAGACAGAATGTTTCTGACTGTTTCTCTCAGTCTGCAGTTGGTTCATACCGTATTTATCCTTTTAAAATGTATGAATGTGCATTGTTTTCTGCACATCTTTCAGAAGAAAAAATGTGATGTCTGAATTTTTATTACTATTTATCCTGAACTTAAGGAGACCATCAATGAAAATATAAAATATACTATAACTTTTAAATGAATAAAAAGTACAAATACACAACTAAACTGCAGGAATCTAATAAATGAAGGAGTCATTTTAAAATAGATAAGTGGCAGTTGGCATTCAAAGGGGCAATGATAACAAATTTAAATAAAATGCATAATTGAAAACTGAGTGAAATGCAAATTTTACATTTGTTTTGTAATTTTGAAGTTATTTTAACATTTATATTTTACTTTAAAACCCTATTTCTTAAGATGATATATAGCCCATTTTCTCTCATGATTTTCTCATGATTCATCAATCACTCTATTTCAAGGTTGCAGAATATATTTCTTTTTCATTGGAAGAAGAAAAGTTCATTTATATTTTGATATCTGAATGTTATCTTTGTGTGTATATCCTCCCAGGAAATCCAGCCACATCTGCATTTTGGCATCAAGGAAGACAACAACATGGAACCTGCCCCTCCTCTGCCCCCACGCACCAGCTTTGAGAAGACAATCACAGTTGTCCGGGGCAACCGTAGCCTTGGTATGTCCTCTGTCTTGCTAATGGTGATGGTATCTTGGTGTGTGTACATTGCAGGCATGGCTATAATGGGGATAATAGGCAGTGGTGATGATGATTGCCATGAAGAGTAATGGTGAAGTTTTGAGGTTTTTATATTGTATAGCATAGTATACTTGGGAGAAGACAATTAGTTGAATATTTTGGTTATTTGGGGACAGCAAAACAGCTAATTATTTATAGTTTATTTATAGTGACACACAAAACATACACACAAAATAAGTGGGCATCTTCGATATGGTTGGCTATCCTTTGGATTTTTTCAAACTCAGTTAGTATATAAACCGGTTCCAGCATTTAAACCGTTTTTGAATAGGTACTCTCTAAAAAAAGAGTACACACAAATTGTCAAAATCACCAGCCTTTAAGTTACAGTGCCAAATTATTTAAGTACTACTTTGAGCAAATCTTTTGAAGTAGAAATGCCAGTACCATGATACTATAAAATAAATAATAATAAATACATACAAAGTCAAAAAATAGTTTTTTTGTTAAGTATATAATTCCACATATATACTGTGACTCACCATGACCACATTGTATTCATATAATTTTTAATCCAAAATAAGGAGTAAGGGCATCCGACACGGCAAAAAAAAAATCCCAATTGCCATTTTATTGCAATTCTTTTCTTAGCTTATTTATTTCAGTTTATCTCCCAAGAAGTCATACATGGGAGGAGCGGGGGTTGCATTGAATATGAAGCATATAATTGCAGCACACATTTGAAATGTCCATGATCAATTCATCACCTAACAAGCAGCTGTCATCACTTATTTAAGATGCGAGAAGAGGATGTTTCAAATTTTTGAGATTTTACATTTGGTAAATTTCCCCATTGAAGCTTTTCCTAACCTGAATATTTTGTATTTAGAGATGTTTGTAAGTAGAGGTACCATGGTATATATATATTTATATATAATAGAGCAACTTTAGGGTTTGCGTATAGTGGCTCCTTTTATGATACAATACTTATTTATGTGATATATGCTGCAATTAGGAGACATTTACATAAGAACTTGTTACTTAGCATTGTCTTCTTAATAATTGTTGGAGAATAGGTGTACAATACAAATGTGCTTGACGTATATCTTGTATGGTGGCTTTGAGGGAATCGTTAAAGGTGATATTTTGATGGACACGAAATAACATCTTCCTCATTAAAGATGACAAAGTTCATTAATACTGATAGTTGTGTAAACCTAATTGTAATAGCGTTTGGTTGAAGCCACTCACAAGTAGTTACATTTAAACAGCAGTTTAATTTCCGGAGGTACAGCAATGATGTCCAAACTGTGTCAGTGTTTCACCTCATTGAGATTATGAAATCATTATCATGTAGTCATCTACTCGCCATGTCTTTTAAATGTCTCTTCTGTTTTGTCCTATCAGCTTTACTAGCTGTTCATTGTAATCCCATGCACTATGATTGTATTGTAATTTGAATGTAAAGAAATAAAATATTTATTTGATCAAAATAAGCAGTCATTTCTTTGACCAGCTTCAAATTATGTACGACCATAGTGTGGTGGATATGCCCTTCTTTAGACAGTTTGTGCCTTTCTGTTTGTGCATGTCATTTGCCCACTTTTGTAATCACCCTACTACACAAGAACGTGAAAGCCGCAGTCAAGTGTTTGTGCGAACCAGCATGTGTTACCCCTATGGTCACCTCTCACCTATGACCCCTGTTGGTGTGTGCGTCGGTGTTCTTGACGTAGAAAGCTAGGGTGATGTGGTGTGAGTGTCAAGCATGCGTAGCTGTGTTTGTGTGCTAATCTGCCTTGTGTCTGTCTTGATTATGCTTATTATGCCACTCTCATGTGTCTGTTTGGTCAACTGTCTGTCACTTTGGCATTTGTTGAAAGCTGCCTTAGTGTCCTATGGTCACCTGTGTGTGTGTGTGTGTTTGTTTGTGTGTCTTTGTGCACATGCGCATTGGCAGGGATGTCCGTGAGTGCAATCAAGGATGGCTCAGGCATACTGGTGCGCAGTGTAGCCCCAGAGGGTTCTGTCAGTCAAGATGGCAGACTCGGTGTAGGTGATGCAATCTTGGCAATCAACGGCGAAGGTACATCCAACTTGACCAATGCTATGGCCAGGTCAATGCTGCGTAGACACTCTGTCCTTGGGCCAGAGCTCAGGTATGACATTAATCACTTTCACAGAATTATCACCAAAATGTTTTACAGATGTCCATTGAATCAAATTAATTCAAGAGTACAGAATTAACAAAAAAATCATACTGGTATTTTATATATATATTTGTTTTCAGTATTTCAGGCTTATTTGTTACATATTTGCTGGCAATTGCAGGTTTTGTGCTTTTGATTGAAGATGTACCTCATCCCTATTGCACTGTTGCCCTGCAAAACACCCACTCACTCATTTCTTCTTTCCATTTCCCTTAAACACGCTTGCTTGTACACACACGTGCAGCCTTTCAACGGTCTAACCTCCCAAAACTCCTCTTTGCTGCTATGAGCAAAAATCTTTGAATAATTCATCTCTCATCTCACCTTGAACACCGCTCTTTGGAATAAAAGACCCATTTAAATAGCGACACTATAGATGCACATGGAAGTTCGGCACACATGCTCACACTGCCTCCTCCTGACAGCGCTGTAGAAAAACTTAGCTGGGACTGAAAGCAGATGAGTGTTTCAGTAAAGCAGGCGTACAAGGGTGAGGGGCTTGTCACTATAAAAAAAAAGTGCCTCTGTTGAGACAAGCCAGACTGTCCTCATGGCTCAGTCACAACCGTTTAGTAGCCACATATACAATCTGCCATCATGAGTGGAAGCAGGAATTTGGCTCATTTATCCAATCTGAACAGCATGTTTACTGGCAAAGGGGATGAAAATGGGGGGTAGCCTTTGATGTGTCCTTGACACTGGAGATAAATAACATTAAAACATGTTGGTACACACAACTAGTCAGTGTTATTATAATTATTACATAAAGTACACTATTACAATTCAGAGAGAAGGTAAAACTGCGAACAGCAAATTGTCATATCTGTAAAAGGCCTTTGCTCTAATGAAAACAAGGTAGTAGGATTTTTTTCTTGTTTTTCCACATGAAAACAAACATGACAGTGTCTTTTAACTCTCTTTCTAGTTGCAATCACATGTATTTTATGCACATAAGGAGATTTATTGTATGTTACTACTTGTGACTGTTTAATATTTCCATCTTATCCTTCACTCCTAGTATAAATTATGTGCCAGCAAATCGGATTAATGAGCACCGAACCCGACTTTGTTTGCCCCCATTGGCATGCATCCTCGAAGACTCACCATCCTCCCCTACGCCACCTTCCCCATCATCAGATCATTTAGTAGCCAGATACTCTTCCCAGTATAAGGCTCCTTGTCCAGATCTGGCCCCAGGCAAAACATACTCCCCATTAGAAGACACAGGCATAGTCTCTAGTGTGACTCCTGCTCCAGACCCGAGGTAATGTAAGCTCCACTGCTCCCTACCTATTATTCATGCTCACCTAATGCCGACCTAGTGCAAGATAAACCTGTCTCAGCTTTATAACTTTATTGGGCCACAAGGCTGCTGTTCTATCATGTATTGATATGTTTGCTGCAGAGAGACTATGAAATGTGCAGCTATACATTATGGCGAATGTAAATTCTATAATGTGTTCACCTTAGGAATTTATGAGTGTAACATATCACACATCTTTTTTTCCAGTATCCTCAGTCGCGCTAATGCTCTGAGTTATTATCTGATGCTTTAATTATCCCCTATTCATGAATATGCTGGTTGACAGTTTCAAATCCATATTTTTTTCCGTCCATCCTTTGTGACTGGTGTGCAGTGTAAGGTTTTCTCTCTCGCTCTCACTCTCTCGCTCTCGCTTTCTTGTTCTCTCTCACTCTCACTCTCTCGCTCTCGCTTTCTTGTTCTATCCCGCTCTCTCTCTTTCTCTGCTACACGCTCTCATTCCCTCTTACTTTCTCTGTCCTGCATGTTGAATCTCTTGAGTTATATTTAGCTGTTCGCTTATGGATCTCATTGCTGACTGTCAGCGAAAATGAATTGTTTCGCTTCTGTCTGTCCCTGCTTTCACTGTCTCCCTGACTCGTCCTCTCTCTCCATCAGACACCCACACCACCTTACCACCCCTTCCTCGTTCCAATTTTTCTCTGCAGCCTCAGCCTTCTTTCAATACTTTGTTCCTACACTTTTTCGATCTGTTTTTTGGGGCTTACTTTCTGTGGCCTCCTTTCTCCCCGTTTCCCCTCTCCTTCCAGATTTTAACCTGTCCAAAACCTTCTCTCATTTGCATTGCCCTCTTTTTGGTTTTTATTGGAACTATCGCCTTCAATGTAAGCAAACTGGTTTGCAAATAGCAACACTATTACTCACCTCAAAACAGCCCTGCACCATTAAATAAATCTAGGGGGGAAAAATCGGTTTCACAGCCGAATAAACTACCTCGTTGTGACCTTGCTGGCTGAAAATTGAATCTAAAATGCACTTCCCATCAAAGTACTGAGTTAATTCAACAGTGCCATTGTTTTACATATTTTTTCTACATGAATTCTTAATTATCACGTAACAATGACCGTTGGTATTGATGTGAGAATACATCAAATCAACCAAATTTGGAAATAGGACTGTTGAGCGATTATTAAACTTGAATTAATCTATTCATTAAGATTAAAAATTAATTAGTTTCGATATGTTCTGAGGGTTTGGTAAAATTATATGTAATTAATTAACTTTTGAGCACATAAAACTACCAGTGTGTTTTCTTCTCAGTCCTCAGATACCAAAAATTAACAAAAAAGCAGAGGAAGAACCAGATGATGGAGAGGAAAAAAAGGAAAATGGTGTTGAAAGTCAAATGCTGGTAAAGTTGGATGGAAACGAGGCAGAAGATCTATACTCTCGCATTCCTGTTAGTTGGGATCAGCCTAGAAGGTCAGTGAATCTGTAAGGCATCTTCTCGCTAGCATGCATTCTGAAGCCATTTTATTGTATTTCTTTGAGTATTTTTATTTTGATATAATCATCCCTCATGCCTTCGTCCATTGGCATCCCTGGGTTATGTTCAAAGCACACTGCAGACTAAACACATCTCACGCTCTTATAGTATTTATGAATGCAACCCACTTGGATAAATCACATAAGCTGCACTGTATGCAAAGAGACGCTTTGTGAGTCTCGTCTCGGCAGGTATAACATTCTATTGTTTTGACTTAATCTGTAAGACTCACTCAAAGGCAGCGAATACAGCATGCTCAAGGAAAGGAAATAAATAGAGCTGGATTAATTTTCTCTCCTATGAATATTTACTGTACAGCTTCAAGCCAAGCAGGCCTCCACGAGGAAGGAAGGAGAAATTTATTCAAAGCATTTCCACATATGCAGCATTTATTTTATTTTTACTACCGTCTTTTCAAGGTTTGAAAAGTGCTTCAGTGTTTTATCAAGTCCTTAAAAGGGATTTAAATTAATGTTTGCCAAAAACATGACCTCTGGTTTCCTCAAGCATTTACAACGATAATAGCACAACAACAGGGAACTTTACAGTAATTGTTCTTGTTTCATATGAGTAATATTCATTTAAACAACTAAATTTCTATTATACATCATCGGTAAGAATATGAAATGTGTGTTTTCTTCTTAAAAGCACAACATATCCTCAATTTTGATCCATGTCCCACATCTCAGGCCTCACGTTTCATGCTCTGCCAACTTGTAACAGAGGGAGCATCTTTACGGAGCTCCTCTGTTTTAATTTATTTATCAATGAATCAAATGCAATGCTAATTCTTGATTGTGGGTCCACATTTGTGAGTGTTGGCTGTTTTCCCTGTTTACAACTCCATCGCAATTTCCGGTTTGACAAGGAGTCGGCAGCACTTGCCATACACACAATTTTGAGTGAAAAATTGTTGGTATGCTCTATGTGCTGTCATCACTAAGACAGGCTAAGTTCAAGCCAAGGATGAGGAAAGAAATGAAAGGATGAGGCTCCTAGATGTCCTTGTATGGTTTGCTGCTTTTAATGAGCAATCTTTTACAAGCTTTCACTGTGTGGAGGTTTTACCATCATCAAATAGTGTGCGTGTGTGGATTCGAGGCAATTTGGTTCTCTGCATTACGTCAAGGATGGAAAATAGGTGGGTGCATAGGGTATGTCTGCTCCCGGGCACCGACTCTAGGGGGGCTAGTTTTAGGGCATGAATGGGGGTATGGTTGGTTGAGGAGACTATAAAACGAACGTAAGATGATGTGCTGAGCAATCATTATGTGTTTCAGTTTTAAAGTATCTCGGTTAGCACCACCAGTGTTGCCCCTGGTATGTACGTATGTCTGTAAGGACCCTACATTTTTTTTTCACCACTGCATTATGTGCATTCTTCTTCATGTGGAAAAGCGCATTCACTGTGTGAGTGCATTGCTAGCACAGCAATATTCTCTTAGTGGATTTATCATAATGCAATAATTGTATTTATGAGCTGTGTGTGTCTACTGTGTTGTAGTGTGCAGATTACCCGAGCTCCAGGGCAGTCCCTGGGTATTGGCATTATGGGAGGCAAAGGAATGGGCCAAAGATTAACTGGTGGAGAGATAATGAGGGGCATCTTCATCAAGCACATCAGCTCTGATAGCCCGGCAGCACAAAACAGCAACCTCCAAGTTGGGGACAGAATTTTGGAGGTATGTTTGGAAATATTTAAAAGTGAAGAGTTTTTGTTGTTGTAGTTTTTATGTCTAAATATATGCAATTTGATATTCTAAAGTGTGCCGCTACAATAAGGTTAGATTAGGAACATTGCCTACTGATAAGGGTGGGACTGTAACACTTGAAAAACACAAATGATTTAAATTAAATGGGCTAACTGTAATTGTTGATGGAGGTTTGTGGTGTGGACCTGAGTGATGCCAGTCATGAGCAAGCGGTGGAGGCTATTCGAAGGGCAGGAGACTGTGTGGACCTGCTGGTTGAGTCCAGGCAGATGCAAGCACAGGTAGAGTGCAGTTAAAGTTAACAACAAACTACCATACTGCTTGCTTCATCATGATGTATTGTTTAGGCATTTAGCACACCAGGCATGCATCACATTGTCACAACGTAGCACCCCCTGAGGCTGCAGAAGATTCATTTATCATGTGTTTGTAGCCCATTAATTCATTTGTATCTTATTCATCTTAAACCAAGAACTGGATTTCTGCCATTGATGCCACTGCACATCCAAGCCATTTTGACTGTGAGATGCTTGGACACATCATACACAGCTAGTTCTTCCAGTTGAAATTAATTGGACTATCATTGTCCATAGCAGGCAATGAGTTAATCACAGTATGTCACATGTCATGGTTTTAATTACATGTATCAACAGTATTTGCTTTTTCCACCCAACCAACCTCCATTTCTTAAGCATTCATCCATTCATCCGATATACAGTAACCATGCTTGTGTTGTATTTTTCCAAAGTCTCCTTTATTTCCCGACCATGAAGGACAACTTCCAACAATGCCATGCAACTCATACAACAGCCAGGTAAAAACTCCCTATTGTCGACACTGTGATATTTGGAATTTTTTTGGTAAAAAGTCAGGAAATAGCACTTTTCAAGTCTTTTTAAAATCATCGACTATAACTTTTTAAGGTAGCTGTGATGTAATGTTTGTCCTCCTACACTTCTGTTGGGCGGCGGCATGTTGAGACTGCTATATATCTTGATGAGTCATCTACTCCTACATGGCATTTCTGACAAATGAGAATGCTTTGGAGCATTTTTTTTATGTTGATGCATTTAGAGCTTGCCTCTATGTCTCTCCTGACATGATCATAGGAAATGCAGCATCTCCCTGGTCTCTTCCTTAGTATCTCCCATACAAACCCATTCACTCCTACTCCATTTAAGGTTAGTATCTCATTTTGTGTGTTTATTGTCGAGGATAAACAGGTTATTAAATAAAAGCAGGCCTTTATTAGCATCTCCGACAAGCCAGTTACCCCTAATTTTTAATTAACATACATTTTTGTGGCTGGGGCCCTTGGTGTTCAAAGTCCTCATCTTGTTTGTTTGAAACCTTTGTTTTCACTCTTTGATGGAGATTCAAAACTCGCCAAACTAAGCACCGTGGTCTTTTGAAGTAAGTTTGGATGCATTTCTAAACGGTGTTCAAAAGTGATGCGTGATTTGGTCATCTTTCATGTTATTTATAGCCCTCATAAAAATAACACACTTAATGCATCCTGGGCATCAGTTTTTCTCCCCGAAGCATGCCAAAAAGCCTCAGGGGTAGTCCAACGCATGCCTCAAGGATTCCCTGAGGCATATGCAACCTCCCGTTTAATAATGCAAAACTTTTCCCAAGGTTCCTCAGCAGGCTTGCAGTAGAACAGGTCAACGCAGCCCCGTGACTATCAAGGCACCAAAGACTGCATCTGGTGATGATCAGGAAAACACTGGCAGAAGTAAGCATACCTTGCAAAAAAAAAACATTGTTTTAAAGATGCACATAATAAGAATGTAACACAGTAATTTACAACAAAAGTGTAAAAGGATTCATGTAGCATCTCCTTTTTTAATATCATTGCGTCTATCTCCCCAAGTACAAAACCATGGTGTGAGTCAAACTGTGTAAATTCCCCTCATCAAACATTATAAAGCCTCAATAAAATCACAAATAAATGACTGTCTATCCTTGGGTCTTGCATGTGATTTTAATGAAGTACTTCACGCATAAACACATGCATATCTTTCACACACAATCTACACACATTTGTCATCCTTGATATGCTCATTATGCATTGAACACAGTCATCTTTCAGCATTCTGACAGCACGTCTGACATCATCCCCTCCAGACAAATTGCTGCAACACACACACCTACACAAGCACCTCTGGAGTGTGCCGCTTTAGCTCCACATGAAGTGTCACTCATTACCTCCAGTGTGCTATACTTTTTGAGGTTCACCATCGTCAACTCTATTCTTTGTCTAACAATCTCATTTTTTGTTAACACCTTCTCTCCACTCTACAGAAAAGATGCTTCAGCGTTATGGCAGCCTGTCAGGAAAGCTCCATATGATTGAGTTGGAAAAGTGCTCAGCAGAACACAGTTTGGGAATCCGTCTTGCAGGCAATAAGGACGGTACCAGGGCACGAATGAGTGTCTATGTGGCAGCCATAGATCCTCAAGGAACTGCTGGCTTAGATGGCCGAATACAAGTGGGGGATGAACTACTGGAGGTATGCAGGACAGACGTGAAGGATAGTAGCACAAATTAGTGTAACATTTTACGTGGAACCATTCAGATTGATGGTCAAAATATTTTTGTTTCTTTTGTCTCTTGGGAGAATTCTGCCATGCTCACATTTACATCCTAATGTATTGAGTTTGTAAAAGATATGCTGACATTTTGTGAGAGAAGTTGAAACTATAAAGTATCGTGAATCATATCAACATATTTTATGTAATCCTACACAAATTTGTTTGGCCTTAAAATGAGCTTTGGTACAGCTTTCAAAGATAAGCTCAAAATGGAAGTTACTATCTTGAAGTGATTGTTGTGCAAATAGAAATTCTTGCTGTGATTGATGGAAGAAGACAGTTGGTAAGAGATTATAAAAAAAAATAATAATAATATGAAACATTAGAAGGAGATGACAGATATCAGATTCATCACATGATGTATTGAGTGAAGTACACAACGTGTTTCTGTTTATAGATCAATGGCCAAATTTTGTATGGACGCAGTCACCAGAATGCCTCCACCATCATTGACAACGCTCCTTCAGAAGTCAAGATTATTCTCATCAGGTGACACCCTAAACACTTTTCAGAACTATAAATTTAAAGTACCAGATTAAATTGTATGTTACTTTCTACAGAAATAAAACAGCGATGGAATTGTCCCATAGCTGCACCACAATGGACAGAGATGACATTTGTAGCAGACAGACGGACTCTAGAGTTTATAAAGAAATGGCCATGGATGAAAAGAATGTCATCCCATTGCAGGCATGTTGACTTTAGCCTTGTTCTAATTTTAGGGGGGGTTAAATATATCTATATTTTTTTTATGTCGCACTGTAAGTCACATTTTTGGAGGAGCAATTCGTTATATCTTATCAGAAAGCAAACACAACCACACATTAAAGTAACAAGAAAAAATGGAGAACAACAGTCTAAATAGCCATCTGTTAACAAAGAGCCTTTGTCCTTTGTTTTTCGTTTTTTTTTATTATTATTTTTTTGAGATGAATTCACTGTTCTACTTCACATTTCTTCTTGATAAAAGCTTGTGTTCTGGGATGCGCTTGTGAATTATAAACGATATGCTGATCTTGGTAGTCAGTAGTAACGCATTCTCCTCATAGTTTAGATGAATTACCTATTATGAAATCTCATAGCCAAGGAGTTAATTTGCCTAGCTCTGCATATTTGGACATTTTAGGCAGCTCGTATGTGGTTATAAAATTTTATATTTGCTCATTCTTAAAAGTCCGATTTTGTGAACTTTTGATCAAGTATAATCATGGCAATAAAATGGCTCTTTAAATAGCACATGACCATGATCCAGCACCCACTAAATTGGGACTTTCAGCACTAACTAAATCCAACAATCAGTAAAGGAGGTGGCAGAAGTGAGAATGTTGACATTCTCTTTAGGAGTGAGCAGGTTGGGTGGGATTAGAAATAAGATACCTCAAGAGATAGCCTAAATTAGATGTTTTTGGAACTAAAATACTTCGCAGACTTTCAATGTTTGGAGGAATTTGAAAAAAGAAATAGCGAGTACATTGGCAGAAGAATGATGAAAATCGAGCTGCCAGGCAAGAGAGTTTTAGGAAGACCTTAGAGAACGGAGAAAGAGAGCATTTGATGCTTTGTTGTTGTTGTTGTTATTTTAATTAAGGATGGTACCCACAATTCCATTCAAATTGAGGCACCATGAAAATATCAATAAAAATCAAATTGAAGTTGAAAGTAAGCCTTTTTCTGTTCCAGAGTCTTTCTCTCACAAATGAAGAAAGATTCACAAGGACACAATAATCATGTTAGGGAGAAACTTTTGATGCCAGATCCATATTTTATCTTACTATGGGGTATGCCAGTACAATAGAATAAAAAAGGACACTCGAGTGCATTTTTGAATTGCAAAGGTTTTTATGGTGAATGTACTCTTTTTACTCGGAAATGCATCACTTTGACCTTGATTTTATTGTTTCCATGCTCTACCCATTATTTCATCATAAACTAATTAGCTTTCATATTGTGCCTGAGGCTCAAACCTTTGAGGTATTTGTCCAGAGGGTTTTTTGAATTCTAATCTCTATCCTCTATGACATAAATTCCCATAAATGTTCCTTGTCTTTACTGTTTAACTCTGTTCACAGGGAGTGGACGAAGACGGTCTCATAGCAGTAAATGGCGAGGCTGGTTCCCAAACAAGTGTGGAGAAGGTGGAAAGCTTGCTTCATTTGATGATTTGATCGAGTTTGTTTAATTATTGAATGCTTAATCTTCTCCTAGGTTCGTGTTAGCTGCCCTGGGGCTACCTCACCTACTTCATCTCGCTTGACAAAGTCTAATTATGCAGCATCACCACTTTCGGACTTTTCCATCTCTTCAGCCCTTTCTCCTAAGGAGCATTGTGATTGGTTGATATCCACCTCTGAATCTGACTCATTCAAATCTCCTGTTGTGGCTGGAAAAGAAAGCACCATAGAGATTTTTAAAGGAAAAGTAGGTCTGGGTCTCAGTATTGTCGGAGGCTGTGACACTCTTCTGGTGAGGATGTTGATTAATAATTAAATGATCTTTTTTCCTTGCTTTGTAGAGACAATCACATCCAATTAAAAGTATTATGTATATTTTCTAATTGTATCCACTAGGGATCAGTAATAATTCATGAGGTGAATGATGGAGGAGCAGCCCAGAGAGATGGCAGACTGCAAGCTGGAGACCAGATATTTGAGGTACAATATTGACCAATTATGTTTTATAGTCAGGTTAAGTAACAAACTTGTGCCTTGAATTGAAATGTCCTGCTGCTCATCCAAATCTGTTTGGGTTTTTGTTCATTTCCTCACTGCCATGCATAGTGCACAGATGACTTATATAAAAAAAATACACAAAATTTAGTCTGTTTTCTTATTTTTATACCCTTTACATTATTGATTTCATTTATTAATGTAATTAGTATCATCATATAACAAGTCACTATTCTGGTCCAGTAACCATCATGAATTTTTTCTTCTATGCACAATGCACTATGGCAAGAATTCAAGAAAAAAAATATGATTAAGTCAATGTGCTATACTGTATTGATAAATCCACTTTCTTTAAAAGGTTTAAGCAAACTTTTGCAATTGACTCTAGTTGAAAATGGAAAAACAGACAGATTTGTCCCTGCTCTAGTTTAATAGTTTATGGTTTCTTTTTGTTTAAAGTGTGAAAACTCAAAGTCTTTTGAGTTAAATGCATTTGGAAATATAGCTTTTCAATTGCGTAGAGGCATACAATGTGCTTGTCTTAGTTTCTTTTTGATGCTTACCAAGTGTTTGATTACGATATGTTTGCATGGCATATGCAATGAGATGTCTTAGGATTCCACGGTGCCATCATCCATTTGTAATGTCTCCCCTATTGCCTTAGGTCAACGGTATCGACCTGAGGCAGGCCACTCACGATGAGGCCATTAGTGTGCTGAGACTCACCACCCAACGTGTTCAGCTGCGTGTATTCAGGCATCAGGTGGCCTACAGGGAGGAGGACCTATGGGATGTTTTCAGTCTTGTCCTGAGGCCCCATCCTGTAAAAGGCCTGGGGTTTACCACTGTAGGTAAAAGGTATGCTTATCAGTATCACACTGCTGTATTTATTCTAACAAAGTACCGTATTTGTATCTGATCGATCATAAATAAGACATTTAGAATTTCTACCACGTCAAGTCAATACTGTTATAAAAATAGTTGCAGTATAAAGAAGACTGACTCTAGTATTTGAATCTATTTTTTATGCATTTGTTGGTACATTATACATATAGTGAGATTTAGTGGGATATGTTGTGGTCCTTTAGTTCAAATGGTAGCCTTGTGGTGTTTGGCTTTTATCTTGTTTGAAATGGCATTGAGGTCATTGATCCATGAAGATTGGTGAAGGAAGTTTTCATGTTGATGCTTTCGGATGATGGATGAGTTTTTCTTCCCATTTATGAGTTGCCCAATTATGTCGTGTGTGATCTGATGAATGATGTCTCCGACCTCAGAACTGTATTGATAAATGTTCCTTCATGTGGAACTGATACTGATCCATGTCTTCACTGTGTAGTCTAACTGATTTTCTATTGCACTTCTACTGTCATCTTCCCTTACCATTTCTAGTCCCACTTATAAAATTCAATGCTATCTTAAAATTAACAGTAAAACCGATACAATGTGGATCATCAGGAAATGTTGGATGCGGTAATTGCTGGAAACAAAACGGAGTAGAGAGAATCATTGTTTGTGTGGTATTAGTTTAAGAAAGCTCTTTGTCTGTTATTAACTGGAAGATCAAATCATATGTTATGCCCACTGAAAAATCAGATATTCGATTACTACAATCACTATTTAATTTTAATGATAACTTCTTTAAATTAACCTCACTACATTGAATCTGAGTAGTCTTTGTATAGGCATGTGGGCTGTGTAGGTCAGCCTAACCATGTGATATAGTGAGGATATGTTCTGACTGTTCTGGTATGTATATGGTCCTAATAAAATTACACAGTTGCAATAACCTGTAATAACCATAGCAGTGGGAGGAGTAGGTCACAGTCACACTGCATATCTAGCTACTGACAAATTATTCTTCATGACTGATGTTTTTTTTATTTTTTTTATGATGTTCCAGTTACCATAGACAAGATGTTATGGAAAACAGCCTGCTTTCTGCTCTCATCATGTATTCTGTTGCCATGCGACTGACACTGCTTTGACCTCTGTTTGCTTCCAACAGTAATGACACCGGAATCTTTGTGTCAGATATCATCAAAGGAGGCGTAGCGGATTTGGATGGCAGCTTGGTGCTAGGTGATCAGATTCTGTCAATCAACGGAGAAGACGTCCGTGCAGAATCGCAAGAGCTTGCAGAGGGGCTTCTGCAGGTCAGGGAGATTTAAAGACTATATATAATACTTTTCTTAACCCAAGTTAGTATCGTTTTTCCTCATTTAAAGTCACCATGTGCACCTGAGTATGTTCCCAAAACTTCAAGAATTTAAAATCGACTCTCCTTCTTTGCTGGGTTAATGGCATTGAAAAATTACCAGTTCCCTGGCCCCCACTCACCGGATTAAATGATTTACATACATATTGGACCAATCAGGTTGTCACTAGGCAAAAGAATAATATACCAGCTACCCAGTCACAAGTAGTGACTTGGCATGGTATCACCTTATACCTACTGAAAGGGGGTATTTATCAAAGAAATCAAACATACCCGTGTTTTTTTTTTCTTTTTCTGGTCAAATGCTAGATAAATCTCCAGAAACATGTAAAACCTTGTTGACAAAGCTTCCTCCATCATAGATAAAAAATCAATCCATGTCCACCGCAGCCTCTTCTGCAGCAGTTACATGTATTGCCGACCATGGTTGAAAATGCCATATATTTTGTTTTAATTGTTTGAGAAACATAATGTTGGGTATTTGAACCTGTGCAATGTCAAAAACAATACTTTTGTCATATTAACCATTTTTATACATCAGAAATGCATTGGTGTGTTTCACCTGGACGTGGCCCGATTTAAAGCAGCTCTGCATTACCAAGAACATAAACAGGTAAACTGTTTACAAGACCAATTGCTTATTTCATCCCTCATGTTTGTTGTCATAAGATTGTATACATGTTTTAATTCATTTGATATTTGTTGTACAGTTTATTTTAACAATGTTAATTTGTGAATGTAGGAATACTTTAAGTTGTGTTTTATCCAGAGCGAAGACTCCAAGTCTTCCACCTTGGCACCTTCAAGCGAATCCAAAGCTTCTGTGGCCCAGCAGAGGGAGACAGAACATAGAAGAGGGAGTTGCAGTGAGTATAGTCTGATTCACCATCTTAAATTACAATACAAATACCTGTATAGTAACACAGGTTTAAAAAAAAAAAGTAAGATGATAACCTCAGCTCACTTTTCTCCACTTTTCTCTTGACTCCAACAGCATTTGAAGACAACCCTGACCATAGAAAAGTCATTATTCAAAAGGTTAGCCTCTCCATTTGATACTGATGATATTTGCTTGTGCTCCATAGTGTGGAGCAGAATCAAATGGAAACATAGGTATCTGGAAAACTAAGTTTGTTTAATGAATTGAGTCTATTATCAGATACCTAATGTGTGTGCATTGTGTGTCGCATTATCGCAGAGTCCACGTGACTCTCTAGGTATCACTTTAGCAGGAGGAGTGGGCAGTCCCCATGGCAACGTACCTCTTTTTATTGCAGCCATGGATACCAGTGGATCAGCTGCCAAAACACAGCAATTAAAGGTGTGTGTGTGCGTACACTTGTGTGCGTGTTAATTACTAAGTAATGGCGACAGACATCTGTCACTGCCGTCTACTTGGAGCGTCTCATCTGCCATCTTTCTTTTGCACAAGAGATCCTATCCTTGCATATTTATATGATTATTAACCAATTTTCAAACAACACTTAAATGTATCTAAATTTGACCTTTTTTAATATAAAGAATTGTTTAACAATCTTAAAACTTCATGTCTCTGAAAACAAGAGTTTGGCACACTTATTTTATTTACTATGTCTCCAACAGCCAGGCGACAGAATTCTCAGTATAAATGACGTATCAATGGAGGGAATGAATCACATCCAGGCTGGAGCCTTACTTAAGAATGCCATTGCTGCTGTCACACTGCAGGTAATTTTATTGTTTGTCTAGTCCATATCAAAACATGTAAATTTCTAAAATAACAAGAGTCAATTTCTAAAAAGATGAGCCCTGAATAATATTGTGGGAAGAAAAATGCGGTTTTGGTATTTTATCTTTTTTGTCAGACACCCTAATTCAGGTATCAGGATCAGAACCTACCTTACCATTCATTTTCAGGCTCAAGTCCATCAGATTTGTTGTGCCTTTTTATCAAATATAGAAAGATGAATGAATTGATACTTCCCTAATGGTAAATGCGCCAAAATAAATACATATCCACAGACAAATATAAACCAAACAATCTCTAGTGTGTTAATAAAAGCTGAAGCCTGTGATGAAGAGCATGTATGCCCCCTACTGGCTTACACTTAACCTACAAGCAAAAATGAGTGGGCATTTAATTCATAATTATTCATTCATTCATTCATTTTCCATTCCACTTATCCTCACAAGAATTGCAGAGGTGCAACCCTCACGCGGGAAGGTCGGACTCACTGGGGATTGAACCTCTGATTTTAGAAATGTGATATGCTAAAAAGTCCCTTATTGCATGATTAAGAAAAAAATCTTTGACCCCTTAGAATATACCTGCCACATTTCATTCTGATTTCCACAAAGAAAAGAGGGATGGATATAAAATTATAGTGTACACGCAACAATAATAACAACATTAGTGGTGACTTTACAGGCCTCCGCCCTATAATGATAGTAATACATATTACACTGTGTAACACAAGTAGCCACTAATCAACCCCCTAATGGAAGTAAATAAATGGGCCACAATAATTAAACAGTTTTGATTGCTGGACAAAAGGACTTCCTAAAGGCTTTGTTCTGTGTTTTTAGTGTATAAAGGCGAGCTGGCTGCAGTTTCCTTGCTAAACAAGTTTTTTTTGTGTGTTTTTCTATTTTGATCTTTTAATGACATATATGTAATAGACTTTGACACTTAACAGGGAATAACAGGGCACCATAATTGTTATCCTATAATTATATTTTCCTTTTTATCTTGTTTAGGCCCCTGAAAAGTTGGTGGCCAAAGTTCTGAAGCATTGCTGAATTATACAAACAACTCTTTTGTGTTCATATCATAGGTCGCTGCAGGATGCAGCACTCATGAGCAACCATCAGGCCAGCCTTGTGGTCTATCACGGTGTCACAGCAGCCTCTGGTAGGGAGCTTTAACTCTTTCACTGCCTTTGCCAGATATAGAGTTCAAATCTATTTGCACTTGAGTGGCTGGTTTTAACATCACATGAACACTTCATCTATGAAATAGCTTTCAAGCATTTACAACAGCAGGAATCTTTTTTGTAATGTTGTAAGTGGTAATAT
The DNA here is from genome assembly GCF_051989575.1 of Stigmatopora nigra. Taxonomy (NCBI): domain Eukaryota; kingdom Metazoa; phylum Chordata; class Actinopteri; order Syngnathiformes; family Syngnathidae; genus Stigmatopora; species Stigmatopora nigra. The sequence continues at coordinate 5,744,698 of NC_135513.1, forward strand.
GGAGTCACTGTGTGGCTAATGTAAAACTGCTTATTTTTAAAACAGATCTGGTTTATCTATCAGCATCAATGGAACGCAATTTGTAATAGTTGAAACTATAGTAGTACTCCAATCATTGAGTAGTATGTGTTTTGTAGTGAATAGATTACATGCACAATTTTTTGGATATGATATGAAGTATAATGCAAAATGTTTTACATTTTATTCTATGCCCCCAGCACTCGCACATATAAGACTGTCAGTTTGGATAGAACTTCTTTGGGCCTGGGCTTCAGCATTGTTGGAGGCTTTGGAAGCCCACATGGAGACCTCCCAATTTATATCAAAACTATCTTTAACAAGGTCAGACACAGTCCACATAGATACAACATAGTCATATATTCACATTGTAATTAATACATTGTATTTTCTTTTATTGTTTCTTTCTTTATATGTCAGTCCTTATACACCCTAAGGCTTATTCTTGTGCTTTCCAGGGAGCAGCCATTGAGGATGGGACATTAAAACGTGGAGATCAAATCATCGCAGTGAATGGACACTGTCTGGAGGGGGTGACACATGCTGAAGCTGTGGACCTCCTTAAAAAGACAAAAGGAACTGTGGTTCTCACTGTTCTCTCCTGATATTGAAAAGGTACCCATAATTCATGCAGAACATGAAAATAATGCTTAAATGTTCTTGAGTGACTAAGAGTCACATAAGTTTGATATGACGTCCAACATAACATGTTCAAGCTCACTAAATGTGATTCTCCTCAACCAGAATCATGCCAAGTGCTATTGCCAATATTTTGTATGGCATCACGGAAGAAAAGTTATTTGATAGGAATATTTATGTAAATATGTGTCATTTCACATCATTGAATGGATCCTCGGGAACACTAACATCTCTGGTGTTACTAAAGTTGACTGTGAAATGTGTTAAATAGCTTATTATATTTGTCTAATGGTCTATTGTGTAATTTGGATTCTTAAAAAAACTCACCCTTGTTGAGCTGGTAATTCCTTATTATGGAACTTGATTTGTATTGTTATTTTATGTAAGTCATGGTAATTTCTGAATGGAATAGACACTGAACAACAAATTATTCTATGGTGTTCTTATTAAATGGCTATTTGTTAGTCCCTTGACAATGTAGATTTTAATTTATCAGTTGACACGCATGTAGATAGACTCACAAAACTGCATTTTTTTAGGTTAAAGGTCTCTAATGCTAAAATGCAAACTATTCCCAACTTATTTGCCGTAAAGCAAATATTCATCCAAACTCTGTACCAAAACTTTTTAGGCAAACAGACCACTTCAAAATATTTTTTTCTTCCAAAAAAAAACAAAGTTACACGTTGTCCAGAACACTTCAGTTATGAAGAGGGCTGTGTTTTCAGATATTCTATTCATTTGAATGTTGGGCCTCTTCTTTGTTAAGTCAGACAGCCTTTTAAGTAGCAGAATAGAAGCAGCCTCAACTTTAACCGCAAGTGGGAGAAATGGGGAGAAGAAAAAAAAGTAAACCCTGGCTATTTTTTTTTTAATCACACAGAACTTTGCGTTTAATTACGAAACTTGACGGTGACAACTTGACATGCAATCCATTTGCACACAAATGTCTCATTTAAGAAGTAGGATGCACTGAGGGAGAGATCCTGTCTGGAGCGCTCTGCATTCATCAACACCATCTGCTCGCCTTGGCAGTTTTATTGAAAGGCAGCCTGCTTCATCCCTCTCCACATGAACAATTGACTGTGAACAGCCTTTAAAGTAAATGAATTCCAGCATGCTTTATGAATTTAAAAGTGGTATTATTTGCTGAATTAGGATTACTCTCAAAGCCAAAAGTGGGACAGAATACATATTCTGTGTGTGTGTGTGTGTGTCAGAAGTCTTGCATGCATTGTTCTATCATGTGCAAGCTCTACTCAATTTTTAGCCGACCGCTTATGAGTGAGAGTCCATCAGAAAACAAACAACAGATTGAATCAATGTCTTTTAAGCCTCATGATGTGTCAGTTTTCCAGAAATTGTCTGCTGCCCTGCTGTCACAATGCAGCAGGTTTTCTCCAATGCAAGTGAAACGTTCCTAAGAGAGCTCACTTGTTATGCAAGGCACCCATGAGCCTCACTCAGGTAGATGCATGAGGTCAGCCAATGGACTTGAGCTCATTTGACTGTCACATCTGTAACATCAATGCGATCAATGGTGAGGGCAGTTAAGTAAAGTCTGTGGCTGTTATATACAAGTGCAATGAACTGTCATCAGAAAAGTAGGGCCATTTTTAAAAATATAGCATATTTTTTTGCTTAGGTTTTATTGTCCTTTTTTTAAAAGATACCGTAAATTCTTGTTTGCACCACAAGACTTAAAGCAACTCTTATTTGTAGAGAAAATGAATAGAGACAAAGGCATCTTTGTCAGATTGTTGTATAACCTGAGGTATGAGATTTTAACAGGAAAATTCACACATGATGCTTGAATAACTTTATTTGATTGTAAAGATCTACACATCATGCTTTGATTTTGCAGGCTGTGCATGAGAGCATTACATCTGACTGGCCTAGAGTCAGTTTGCACAGCAACCTATTTGCCAACCAATCACATGACATATACTCACATTTCCAGCTGTGGATAATTAAGTCTTCAATTACCTACCATACCCACAGAAAGCAAACAACTAGTTGCTCACTATACCAGTGAGTTAAACAATAGCATCATGTGCTTTAAACAGTAAATGAAGAATCATAATATGTAGTAAATTTATAAACAGGTGGAGACTAATGATATCCTCTGTTGGGATCTGTTGAGATCACATTTTTTTTCTACTTCAGCAACACCAGTTTTAGGCTTTGTTTGTACCTTCTTGGAAATCAGGAGCAGATCTGTGACCAACAATACCAATATGTCATGATCCAAGACTCTTAAGGTCAGTATTTTCACCAAAATATTGCATGTGTTAAAATTTCAATAATTTCATGCACAGTATATCATTTACAGTCTATTTGTGCAAATCCTTAAAGTTCATTTATCTAAATGATGTAAACCAGGGTTGAGCAATCTCCATAGTGTTCAATCTATACAAACTGTATTAACTTGTTGAGTCTGAGCCAAATCAGATCATTGATATGATATTATTCAGATCACAGATCTTCTGCTGTGAGTGCTTTATACAAGCATTTTAGTGAAGGTGACACCACTTGATGACTTTAGTATTGTTGTATTTTCTTGTTGTGGCATAGTTTACAATATAGCTTTATGATATATGCTTTGTCATAGTATATATTTTAAAGTAAATAACAATAACTGCCTTGTGTTTAAAAATAACTTGTTTTTATTTGGAATAACATTGGGTTAGTATTTAATTGGTGATCCAAATAAAATCCAGTTAATATTTTAAGCTTTCTCAGTGAAAATATGAAGCATAAAAAGCAATCATGAGTCAAGAATAAGAATTGTTTGCTACTTTGCATTAAACAGCTATATAATTGAAATATTTTTTCACCACAACAGCAAAAAAAGGGCAGAGGTCAACACCAATATATTTTCCTGAAAATATGGTACACAATTGAAATATGAATGATTGGCCTTTATATATATTTTTTTCTAAATTTAACAGCAACAATTACAGTACAGGTACAAACAATGTGCTTTGGCCACTAGAGAGCAGTGTCTGTTCTTTTGTTAAAATTGAATTTGGTTCATGACTCGTGTTGAGGCGAAATTGAATGTAAAAATGGTTGCAACTTGATGCAATTTATTTGTTCAATTAAGATCTGCGTTCCTACGCTCTGCAATTATGATTCATAAGTATGAGCTGCCATTTAGGCAAAAATCATCTCTACATATCGTGCAGTGAATTGAACAATGTTTGTCACCTGCAAGACGATGACACATTATTTTTATTTTTTGAAGAGGTGACGAAAGTTTACATATTCAATTAAAGTAAAAGTATAGTGAAGTAACCTAGATGTCACTTGCATATCACTTATAATAAGATGCGAGAAAAAAGGTTGATCTTTTTCACCCTCTATTTCAACACCTTGGTAAACTGAATGATAAATTAGCTAGTAAATAAGAAAGAAACATTTCTGCATTATTTACCTGTGCAGAATGTTTTTTTTTACTTGCACCCAATTTCTAATGTTGGATATTGGTGCTTTTTTGGGTTAGGAAGTCACGACATGTATTGCAAATTATTGTTAGAACTGACAAGACTAAGAAAAATCTCTCCAATAAGGTCATGGGTAGGGAATAAGTTGCTTTTCTGAATCAATTTCCATCGTCTTTTTATCCTCACTGGTTAATTTACCTCCTTGCTTCTGTTTTGCCTTTTAGACCAATCTCTCTCAGATGTGGTTAATATTACCTGTCTCTAATGTTTGTTGGCTTGTTATTTTTAAGTGTCATCATCCACATTGGGAAAAAGTAATGAGCAAAATAAGGAGTACATAAGATATTTGTATTCAGATGTAGTAGGATCCACTCTAA